>NC_084995.1:7518237-7530737 GCF_963854185.1 Sardina pilchardus
GCGGGACAATTGCAGCCAGGCCTCATGGAAAAAACAGTAGCCATTATTAAGCAATTATAGGCTTTCTAGTAACATAAACATATTGTTATTACAGGCTATTTGCAGAAATCATACTACATTGTAGCTATTGAATATGATGTCATCTGTTAGGTGTGCATTTTAAGGAGTCAGAGAATCAAAAACAGTTTTTATCGTCTTTGTTGAATAATGGTAGTGTATCCACATTCAAGAACATGTACGCAAAGACCTAGACATTCTGAACATCTCCGTTTCATAGAAAGTCCTCTTTTAGAAATGTCCTCCAGAAATTCGCCCAATCTGAACAACGGATACAAATTACGCAAAATGTATCTCACTGCCCCCTCCCTCTCATTCCATTCACTGGATAATTCAAAAGGTTGGTCTGTCGGTGTTCCGAAGCCGATGAAGTGAGAGTTGATACTTCTTTTGAGTAGCAGCAAAGGCAGCTAACATAATCAGCGTCAAGTGCTTGCATTTCAAAATGAGGTTGCCAGTTAAACCCAAAAGGATGCCAAATAGGTCCTTCTAAGGCCCAATTCACACCAAAGATTCTCGACGCGGCGAGACCGAGTTGCAGCGGTGTGAATTAAATGTTGCACATAGTTGCAAGCCGTCTCAAGCCGTCGCAAAGCATTCAACATTTGTAGTCGCAGTTGCAATTTTTTAGAACGTCACGGCTCATCTCGTTGCGAATCTTTGGTCTGAACCCTAGTTAAGGCATTCCAAACCCAACCAAAATGCTGTTGTCTAATATGCGAAATCACAGAATAAGGATAGATACCCCGTTCAACCATTCTATGTCACCTTTAAGTGTGACATTAGGATCGCTCTTCAGGTGTCACTGTGTCATATCACCCCGTGTTATTGCGGGGAAACGAGCTCAGGGCTCCCTGACACAAGGATGTGTATTGAGTCCCCTCCTCTTCACTCTCTACACCCACGACTGCTCCCCGACCCATCTCTCAAACAGCATCATAAAGTTTGCGGATGATACCACCGTAGTCGGGCTCATATCAGCTGGAGACGAGTCTGACTACAGAGATGAGGTCAACAGACTGACAGCATGGTGTTCAGTTAACAACCTCAAACTGAACACCACCAAAACCAAGGAAATTATTCTGGACTTCAGAAAGGGCAGAGCAGTCCCGTCCCCACTGCACATAAATGGGGACTTAGTGGAAAGAGTCCACTCCATCAGGTTCCTGGGCGTGCAGATCTCTGACGACCTCTCCTGGACTGTCAACACCACGGCGGTGGTGAAGAAGGCTCAGCAGCGTCTCCATTTCCTGAGAGTGCTCAGGAGGAACAACCTGGAGGAGAGGCTGCTAGTGACCTTCTACAACGCCACCATAGAGAGCATCCTGACTTACTGCATCACAGCGTGGTTTGCAGGGTGCTCTGCAGCAGACAGGAGAGCGCTGCAAAGGGTCATCAACACAGCCCAGAAGATCACTGGCTGCTCTCTGCCTAGCCTGGAGGCTATTGCCAGCTCTCGCTACCGCAGCAGAGCTGGAAACATCATCAAGGACTCCTCCCACCCCGCAAACCACCTGTTTGAACTGTTACCCTCCGGCAGGCGGTACAGGTCACATAGAGCCAGGACAAGCAGGCTCAGGGACAGCTTCTTCCCCAGAGCCATCACAGAGACAAATAACATGAAACAAAAATAGATTACCTGCACACTCACTCATACACTGGGACACATATACTGATCATATTGATCATACAAACTGCCGCATACTGTTAATATTTTATTTTACAATCATATTGATCACACAAATATATATAGATAGTATCTTTCTTTGTATATAGCTTTAAAAGTATTTCTTCATCTTCTGTTCAAAATGTTATATTTATATTGCATGCAGATTGCACCAGAGGAGTGGCATTCAAATCTCGTTGTACAACATACAATGACAATAAAGGCTATTCTATTCTATTCTATTCTATTCTATTCTATTTGGTGACATGGTGAGATGCAGATTTGACCTTTTTCACATTGTTGCCCCCTCTGCTACGTTCCACTGCTCAACATAGGGATTCAGGCTAAAGATCAGCACCCTCATCAAATGTGGGAGAGACATTTTTGGAACAACTTTCCAAACTTTTCAACCGGTGCACTGTATTCTGCAGCACTAGGCACTGAACGTCTCTCTTATTCATGACTTATTTAACCAATATCACCGAAATTGAATAACTTACTCCCACATCAACTGTCCATGGCATTATTTGACAGTCAATGTGTTTTGAGCGTTGTAGTCTATAATAGCTCAACATGCTGCTGCACCCAAGTTGCCCGTGCCTTCCGCCGGCCCTGTTTTGGAGTTTGGGCTGCCGATAGATTCCTTTTAATGTCGTCATCGGTGAACTCCACTCAACTGAACTTGTGGTTGAATTGTAGTGTTCAGCTAGGCAACGCAAATTGGGGTTGCAGGGCAGTGTTGAGCGGTCATGAGCGCTGTTTACGTAATGAAGTGACAGCTTAGTAAGTTCAACGCAATATGGCAAGGCACCGCGTTTGCTCTCTGCGCGTAGAGAAACTCGGTATTTGCGCTTTCTTTCATCTTCATTTGGCTTTGATGGGGAAGGAGGGGGATTCCTGAGAGCCGTAACTCTGTTGTAACACTGATCAAGGTAAAAGGGGCATCTGTGTGGGTGGCTTATTTTTTGTTTTATTTACCAAAGTGCATGCAGATAAACTCCTCCGATTTACTCTAATACATGAATATTTCATCAAAAGAAAACCAGCGCTGTTTAAACCATACACTGCCCAGGAGTTCTGAAGAAATGTTAGTAGTCATGAACTATCCAGATACTGTAGCATGCAAATATTGATTTAACTCACCTAAAGAGGCTGTGCTGATACTTTAATCAGAGGCCATAAAGTCTTCCCTGAGACTGAGCCCATGCTCTGGGTGTTGAGAACAGATTTCTCCTCTACTCATCAAGCTACTTGTAACCCTGTTGAAATTCATTCATGGTTAAGATATACAGGTTTGAATAAATAATTTCATTGTTTAATAAATAGGTTAAAAAGTTAAGATTCATTGACCAGCAATGAAGTTATGATTTTGCTCAATAAGAGAAATGCATTGAGTAATGTTCATGTTAAACTGAATACAGCATTTAAAATGTTATATATTTCTTGTGTATTAAATATATGTGCAAATGTGTTAAAAATGCCTGTAATAATAGGAAGAAAGAGTTACACAAAGGTTTTGTGAATTTACTTTATTTCTGTAAAGTTTGTAAATGAGCCAATCGTTTGTTGAGGTAAAAGGACAAGGAAGTGGATGGAGGGAGAGAACGTGAAGACCACGCATGAAGCATGAGGGAGTTGAGGAAGAGCGGCGAACGAGTGAGATGAGTGAAACGAGTTGCCTGCTGAAAATGGACATTTGTGATAGTTAATGCACCAGTTTAGTGAGTGTTCGACCAGAACTCTTATTAGAAACGTGAATGGTGATAGTTCTGTTTGTTTGAGTGGACTACTCAACACGATAAGACAGAAAGAAGTTTATCTTAGTTGCTGACTAAGTGGCTAGTGCTTTTTGCATGGACTTTGCTAACAAGCTAGCGGCCAGCGACCTTGACTAGTGAAGCCTGTGTGGAACTGCGTGACCGACGACGAACAACGGAGCCGGATAGCGTTTCCAAGTGGTGGATTCATCCGCTGCGTGAATCTTCTCTTCAAAAGTCTCCTCTTCAGCGTGAATCTTCTCGTCCCTTCTCCTGCTGCGGTTTGTCTTGGATCCTGCGTGCGTGAGCTACAGACACACCGAGAACAGGTACCAATCTTTTGTTTTTGCCTGCGTGGTGAAGCAGCCATTTTGTTTAAGGCTACAACGCACTCGAGCTGCATTCAGGCCTGCATCGAGTGAACATTCAAAGGGTATTTGAAAATAGTATAGGTTTTTGCCGGCTATTTTATTTTCTTGGGCCCTTATGTATTGAATGTGAATGCATTTGTGATTTGAACAGTGATATTGCCAATAGTATTTGGTTGAAGTTGCCTACTTTTTCTAAGTAAACATTTCATATTTTTGATAAAAACAGTTGTGTTTACTGACTATTTTGATATTTTAAGTTAATTAAGAAAACGAGTATTTAATGCTTAAAAGTAAGTGTGCTAAAAGGATAAAAGTAATTCAGAGACATTTCATTTCATGTTAAAGTGTACATATTCATGTTTAAAAAGTGATTTAAAGGGAAAGAGTATTTCATACAAGTTAGTAATTACAGACACACACACAAGTTTAATACTGATTAGTTTATTAGTGAAACCCCGCTTGTTTAATTGTTTGGAATAGAGTTTAAAGAACTCAGGTTAGCCACCTCTCACTATAGCCAACCCGCTAGAGAGGCGCTACATAAAATGGAGGCACCGCTGGGATCCTAGTGTGGATCATAGTGTGGGTTTCTTGTTGTTTTTGTATAGCTTGCAATTTAAAAATCAGTGTTTTGAAGCTTTGGTTTAGCGTTAACTGATTCGCTAATATGGAACGTAGAATAGAGCTAGTTTCAGAATTAAAGGGATGGTGCCGTGGCGAGGCATTAGATGAGGCTCATGCAGTCATGGTGCTCATTCAAGAAGATTTAGATATCAGTGCAATTGAAGAGGCAATGCAAACAGTGAAGTGTCTGGGACGTGTGCGAGTCAGAGGCCGGACTTTCAACAGTAAACATAACCGATACTTGGTCTTGTGTGAATGTAGGGAAGTAGTAAAAGGTGAAATGGTTCCCTTTGAAATGTTTCCTAGTAATGGTGGAGGGCCGTGGCCAGTTATCATAGCAGATGAAGCTACACGAGCCAGTACACAATTTCAGACGTCCGGATCGCCACAAGCTCCAGGTAAGCGCGTTGAAGACCTTCACACATTGTTCCCGGAAGATGCTGCTGCTTCTAAGTCAACAGAGGCCACTCTGCGAGTTGTGAGTGATTTGATTAACAAAACGACGAAGTCCGCCAGCGAGCATGGAAGCTATCGCCGCCTTCGGACTTTTTCTGGGTTGTTGCCCACCCCAGCTGGAGAAGAGCAGTTCGACCACTGGTTAGGTCAAGCACGGCTCATGGTGGAAGAGTGTGACTGCTCTCACAAAGAAAAGAGGCGGAGACTGATGGAAAGTCTTAGAGGTCCTGCACTTGACATTGTAAAGGCAGCACGAGCTAGTGATCCTGATGTGAGCCCTGAAGACTGCTTAGAGGCGCTTGAGCATGCTTTTGGGACAGCAGAGTCAGGAGAAGAGTTGTATTTCGCGTTTCGTTTACTGCAGCAACAGTCAGGTGAGAAGCTGTCTGACTTCCTTAGACGTCTAGAACAGTCGTTGAATAGGGTTGTGCAGAGAGATGGTCTTCCCTTTGGGTGTGCAGATAAAGCGAGACTTGAACAGTTGTTGCGTGGTGCGATAGCCTCTGATCTGATGTTAGTTAACCTTCGTCTGAGAGAGAGGAAAGCCAAGCCCCCGACCTTTCTCCAGCTGTTGAAGGAGATACGCACAGAAGAGGAATATGAGGCCTCACGAAATAGGCTTGTTCCTATTGTGCAAAGTGGAAATGTAAGGCAGAATGCTGATGTGAAACAGACTGAAATTCAGAACTTGAAGTCTGAGATCAAAGAACTTAAGGCCTTGATTGCTGCTGTCGCGTCTAAGCCAGTACAAGACACAACAGTTAGCAGTGAGAACATTCCCCCTAATGTAGTCTACAGTGAGTGTAGCTCGGACAGTGAGATAGCAGCTTTGAAAAAACAAATGAAGCGCTTGCAACAGAAAGTCACAAGCAAAGTAGCTGAACCTCAAGCTGCTGTTTCAGCTGTGAACACCTCAAAACCAGCCAGCTCCCCACAACGACCATTCAAAGTATCGGAGGAATACTTCTGTTATCGATGTGGTGAGAGTGGACATTTTGCGAAGAAGTGCCAAAACACAGACAACCAGGCTAAGGTTATCAAGAGACTTATCCAGGCTCTGAAGCTGTCCAAGAACAACCAGCCATCAGGTGATGCCTCCGCTGATAATGTTAACTGTTCTGTTAAGAAAAGTGATGCTGACATGTCTGAGAGTGAGCAGATTCCTGATGGGTTAGTTGGGCCGCCTAGCTTGGTGCCACTGAAAGTTAATGGACAACCTTGCACTGCTTTATTAGATAGTGGTTCTCAGGTGACGATCATTTTTGAACACTGGTACCAGAAATACTTGTCTGATATCCCCATTCAGCCTGTATCTGGTTTGTCCTTGTGGGGTTTAAGTGAGTCTGGAGCTAGTTACCCTTATCGTGGCTATGTGGTAGTTGATGTAGAGTATCCAGCTGAGGTGTTAGGAACCAGTCAGACTGTAACTGTCCTAGCTCTCATATGTCCTAACCCCAGGACTGAAGATAAGACATCTGTCATTGTGGGCACCAATGCGAGCCATGTTAGACGTTTGGTGAATCAATGCAAAGACAGTGGCATTGATGTCACCCGAACACTAGGCCTTCGTGTTTGTGCCAAGGAGAATCAACCTGCATTCAAGAGTGTTGCTGTCCCAGTCCATGATGATGAGGCTGGCCATGTTAGATGGATGGGTCCAGGCCCTTTGGTCTTACCCCCAGATGGTGATGCTCAGGTTGTGTGCAAAGTTGAGCTGAAGAAACCTGTTGGTCAAGAAATCCTAATGATTGACTCATCACCAGCAGCCACCTTACCTGCTGATGTGATTTTTCATCCCATGGTTGTGCCCAGTGGGGCATTGGATGTCAACAGCTTGAGAATACTACTGAAGAATGAATCTTCAAGAGAAACTTCCATACCGGTGGGAACAGTGATTGGATGTGTGTATCACATTGATTCAGTTGCGACGATTCCTCCTAAGGAGACTGCGTCCTCCGACTTTGATGAGAGCGTGATCAACTTTGGAGACTCTCCTATTTCAGAACAATGGAAGAACAGATTATGTAAGAAATTGGCTCAGAAATCTCATGTCTTCTCAATGCACGAGTGGGACGTGGGATTAGCAAAAGGAGTAGAACACAGAATCCGACTTTCTGATTCCCGGCCTTTCCGTCAACGATCACGCCGGCTGGCCCCTGCAGATATTGAAGACGTCAGAAAGCATTTACAAGAACTACTGCAGGCAGGGATCATCACAGAGTCGCGAAGCCCCTATGCATCGCCGATAGTTGTAGTCAGAAAGAAGACTGGAGCTATTAGGATGTGCATAGATTACAGACTGTTGAATAGCCGAACCATACCAGACCAGTATACAACACCATGCATTGAGGATGCACTGAACGCCTTGACAGGGAGTCAGTGGTTCTCTGTACTGGATTTGCGTTCGGGCTATTACCAGATAGCTATGTCCGAAGAGGACAAAGAGAAAACGGCATTTATTTGCCCTTTAGGATTTTTCCAGTTCGAGCGAATGCCTCAAGGCATTACTGGGGCACCAGCAACCTTTCAGAGGTTAATGGAAAAGGCTGTTGGTGACATGAACCTCTTACAAGTGCTAGTGTACCTTGATGACGTGATAGTGTTTGGAAGAACTCTCGAGGAACACGAAGAGAGACTGCTCAAGGTCCTAGATCGTCTCGGTGAAGTTGGGCTGAAACTCTCAGTGGACAAGTGCCAGATCTGTCTGCCGAGAGTGAAGTATCTGGGGCACATCGTGTCTGCAGATGGTGTCGCCCCAGATCCTAACAAGATTGAGGCCGTCACTACATGGCCAATGCCAACGAACCTGAAGACATTACAATCTTTCCTAGGATTTTGCGGTTATTACCGTCGATTCATTCAGAACTATTCTGCAATCGTTAGACCATTGACTGAACTCACAAAGGGATACGCTCCAACTCAGAAGAGAAAGAAGTATGTCCAAGATGTGAACAAAGTCTACTTGAAAGAATCAGAGCCTTTCGGAGAAAGATGGGACCAATCCTGCTCAGATGCGTTTCATCACATAATTCACTGTTTGACACATGCACCTGTCCTGGCATTTGCCAATCCACAAAAGCCATACATCCTGCATGTGGACGCAAGCTTGAAGGGTCTTGGTGCTGTTCTTTACCAAGAACACCCTGAAGGCTTGAGACCAGTTGCTTTCGCGAGTAGAAAGGTCAGCTCTGCAGAGAGAAACTATCCCATACATCAGCTGGAATTCTTGTCACTCAAGTGGGCCGTAGTCGACAAATTCCACGATTACCTGTATGGGGCAAGATTTACCGTACGTACAGATAATAACCCGCTTACGTACGTACTGTCCACAGCCAAGCTCAATGCGGTGGGGCATCGCTGGCTTGCTGCCCTGTCGACATATGAGTTTGATGTCCAGTATCGCCCAGGCCGACAGAACATCGATGCCGACCTGTTGTCAAGGAACATGCCAGAAGAGGACGACAATGGCTGGGTGACTATTCCGCAGTCTGGAGTGAAGACCATCTGCCAGAGAGTCTGCGTCCCAGAGTCTGCATGCAGCACACCAGTCTGTGTTGCTCAGCTTGGAGCGTCTTCCCACTCTGTTCCTGACCTGTATGCGTTTCCAACACATCTGGAGTTAAAGTCACTGGAACTCATGTCCAAAATGAGTCTCAGGAAGGCTCAGGAAGAGGATGAAGCCATTGGACCAGCCATCCAAGCTGTCAAGCATGGGTGCTGGCCAGAGGATGTGAACATGAGTCCTGAGATATCCAGACTGAAGAGAGAAGCTGGGAAGCTGTCCATGAAAGATGGATTGCTGTACCGTTACAGCAAGAGACCGTCCGGAGATGTGGTCAGTCAACTCGTCTTGCCAAAGGAGTTCCGGGAGATGGTTATGCAGGCCATGCATGATGACCTAGGGCATCTTGGACAAGAACGAACTGTTGACCTGCTCCGAAGTAGATTCTTTTGGCCTAGGATGTCAATGCACGTGGAAGAATACATCAAGAACTGTGGGGAGTGTGTCACTCACAAGACTCCTGTTCAGAGATCTGCTCCATTGCACCAGATCATAAGCCATGGGCCTATGGATTTAGTGTGCATGGACTTCCTTTCCATGGAGCCTGACTCCAAAGGCATAAGCAACGTGTTAGTGGTCACGGATCATTTCACGAGATATGCTCAGGCTTTCCCAACAAAAAGCCAGAAGGCCCATGTTGTGGCAAAGGTCCTGATCGAGAAATATTTCATACATTATGGACTGCCTTCGAGGATCCATTCGGATCAAGGAAGAGATTTTGAGAGCCGTTTGATCCGAGAGCTGTTGACCTTGATGGGGATACGGAAGTCGCGAACAACGCCGTATCATCCGCAAGGAGACCCGCAGCCAGAAAGGTTCAACAGAACTCTGCTCTCCATGCTAGGTACGTTAGGCCTAGAGAAGAAGCGTACATGGAGCCAGCATGTGCCTTACTTGGTCCACGCGTACAACAGTACAAAGTGTGATGCCACAGGGTACTCGCCCTACCATCTGATGTTTGGCAGAGAGGCGAGACTTCCCGTGGACTTGTGCTTTGGAACGTCCCCAGATGGCATAGAAGATGTGTCTCACACCCGCTATGTCACCAAGCTGAAGGAAGACTTGAAACAAGCCTACAAGTTAGCCTCTGATGCTGCAGACAAACGGCACCAGAGAAACAAGAGGTTGTATGACCGCCGAGTTGCATTCCAGTCCATAGATATCGGCGACAGAGTACTGCTCCGGAATCTAGGCCTGAGAGGAAAGCACAAGCTGGAAAGTAAGTGGAGTCCTGATCCGTATGTTGTCGTTGGAAAGATGCCAAACCTACCTGTGTTCAAGATCAAAAGGGAGGATGGAAGGCTAGGGACAAAGACTATGCATAGGGACCACCTTCTTCCTATTGGACAGCTTGTGAGAATGCCATCTACTGACCAGGATACTGATAAACCTGCCAGACCCAAGACCAGAGCAAACATTCGAAAGAAAAGTCAAAGAGAATCTAGACCAGAGACTCAAGAGTTACAGGAGTTTTCTGATTCGTCCTCTGACATGGAGTATTATGTCACTCAGCGTGTCACTCGCAGAGAGTCTGTCCCGAGGGTGCTACATACTGCCAGGCCAGTAGTTGACTTAGAAGATGACCCTGAACCAGAAGAGAATGACTCTGAAACTGATAATGACCCTGAAACAGAACATGACAATGACCCTGAAGCTGAACCTGTTCATGAAAATGATTCAGAACCAGACCAGGTTGTCCACAACTCTGAACCGGAACCCGATGATGAGGAGTGTGATCAAGAAGTAGCTCCGGAAGAGACCAGTGAAGCTGGATCGGAGTCTGAAGTAGTATCTGAGGTCCAGGAGGATAGACTGCAGCCCAGATCTGAGCCTAGACCTAAGAGAACTGCCAAGCCGACTATTAGACTTACCTATGATGAGCCTGGTAAATCCAGAGACCAGCCTTTGACTATTGTACACAGAGGGATAGTCATTAAAATAGGTAAACACTAGAAACACTAGTTATTATGCCCTTAGGACTCCTTTGTTAGTTTGTAGTGTAGTGTGATGAGGACACACAGACATTTAAAAGGGGGAGGGTGTAACCCTGTTGAAATTCATTCATGGTTAAGATATACAGGTTTGAATAAATAATTTCATTGTTTAATAAATAGGTTAAAAAGTTAAGATTCATTGACCAGCAATGAAGTTATGATTTTGCTCAATAAGAGAAATGCATTGAGTAATGTTCATGTTAAACTGAATACAGCATTTAAAATGTTATATATTTCTTGTGTATTAAATATATGTGCAAATGTGTTAAAAATGCCTGTAATAATAGGAAGAAAGAGTTACACAAAGGTTTTGTGAATTTACTTTATTTCTGTAAAGTTTGTAAATGAGCCAATCGTTTGTTGAGGTAAAAGGACAAGGAAGTGGATGGAGGGAGAGAACGTGAAGACCACGCATGAAGCATGAGGGAGTTGAGGAAGAGCGGCGAACGAGTGAGATGAGTGAAACGAGTTGCCTGCTGAAAATGGACATTTGTGATAGTTAATGCACCAGTTTAGTGAGTGTTCGACCAGAACTCTTATTAGAAACGTGAATGGTGATAGTTCTGTTTGTTTGAGTGGACTACTCAACACGATAAGACAGAAAGAAGTTTATCTTAGTTGCTGACTAAGTGGCTAGTGCTTTTTGCATGGACTTTGCTAACAAGCTAGCGGCCAGCGACCTTGACTAGTGAAGCCTGTGTGGAACTGCGTGACCGACGACGAACAACGGAGCCGGATAGCGTTTCCAAGTGGTGGATTCATCCGCTGCGTGAATCTTCTCTTCAAAAGTCTCCTCTTCAGCGTGAATCTTCTCGTCCCTTCTCCTGCTGCGGTTTGTCTTGGATCCTGCGTGCGTGAGCTACAGACACACCGAGAACAGGTACCAATCTTTTGTTTTTGCCTGCGTGGTGAAGCAGCCATTTTGTTTAAGGCTACAACGCACTCGAGCTGCATTCAGGCCTGCATCGAGTGAACATTCAAAGGGTATTTGAAAATAGTATAGGTTTTTGCCGGCTATTTTATTTTCTTGGGCCCTTATGTATTGAATGTGAATGCATTTGTGATTTGAACAGTGATATTGCCAATAGTATTTGGTTGAAGTTGCCTACTTTTTCTAAGTAAACATTTCATATTTTTGATAAAAACAGTTGTGTTTACTGACTATTTTGATATTTTAAGTTAATTAAGAAAACGAGTATTTAATGCTTAAAAGTAAGTGTGCTAAAAGGATAAAAGTAATTCAGAGACATTTCATTTCATGTTAAAGTGTACATATTCATGTTTAAAAAGTGATTTAAAGGGAAAGAGTATTTCATACAAGTTAGTAATTACAGACACACACACAAGTTTAATACTGATTAGTTTATTAGTGAAACCCCGCTTGTTTAATTGTTTGGAATAGAGTTTAAAGAACTCAGGTTAGCCACCTCTCACTATAGCCAACCCGCTAGAGAGGCGCTACATACTGGATCTGCTACATGCACTTGATACATTGTGGCAATCAAATCAGCAAATAATTCCACACAACAATGTGTATTCTCACAGTACAGTATATCAGTATATATAGCCACCTAGGTAGTGTGTCCTCCGTCTGATGAGACAGTCCTGTCTGACTACCCAGCCTGACGTGACCACTCAGCTCCCCAGCTCCACACACGCAACCTATATAGTGTTGGGAAGGGACTTCAGCCGGCCAGGTGCGTGCTGACCTGCATTTGAGGTCATTTGATTTAGGTCATCTGCAGCAACTGCTATCGCAATCACCTCACCAATTGGGACTGCGTTCTGTTCCGCACAATCACTCTGATTAGCGACCTCGTGTGTTTCTGTTGTAGAAGTTGGAGCTGGTTTCTGTTACAGTACGTGAGGTTTTTGGTGAAAAGAGATTGGACAGAGATTGAGTTAGGCGCTTTTACCCTCTGAACACACTACCGGCAGGCCTCGCCTCGTGCCTCCTCTCTTACTTCAGTATTTGGCAGCAGGTGCAGAGGAAGGCTCTGGGATCCCCCAAGG
>NC_084995.1:7535737-7548237 GCF_963854185.1 Sardina pilchardus
TCTCAGTCAGTCAGGCCTTAAGCGCTTGGCAAATAAACTAGCAGTGCTCTCATCCCTCTGATTGCCATGTTAGAGCGCCAGCCTCCTTATGGGGGGCACTCGGGTGCCCAGAGGGCCAGCCCTTATCCCCTGTAGCCTGTCCTCACCTCTCCACTTCCTCTGCCCCCTCCGCCTCCCGCGTCCTCCTCCGCTGACTAAATGTCTGGCCACGACCCGGCGTCCACCGGCAGCCCCTCCCACGGAGGGCTATTTATAGCCGCCCGCTCTCCAGTGTGTGGCGGCAGAGTGCGTCCTGCAGAGAGATGGGCTGCCCACTCGGGTGCCATGGGGAGGTTCACCGCAGGCTCCTCTACACACTCCCACCACCAGGCTGACACAGTCAGCTGCTTGGAATACAAACACACACACACACACACACACACACACACACACACACAAGCGCGTACGCGTACACGTACAAACAAACTCAGGCAGAGTAGACGCACACACACAAACACACAAGCGCGCGCGTACAAACAAACCCAGGCTGAGTAGACACACACACACACATACACACACACACACACACACACACAGACACATACACATACACACATGCACACACACACACACGGGAAGAAACTTTTCTATAGGTTACATAATGTCTGCTGTAGTGAAAGTGTATACTTCCCATACTTTGTTTTGCCGTAATTGCCACATCCAGCTACCATTAGCGTTGTCGTTGTACAGGTAAGGTGCCATTTCCGTGATTTACACTGAACTGCACAGAGGCCCACTATGCAGTATTCCTATGCACACCCTGTCCCCGGCCCTCCTATTAGAGTGCACTGCATCCCTCACTGAACACCTGCTGTGGTCCGAGAGCAGAGAATCAGGCCAGAGTGTAATCTGGAGCTGGAAGGAGAGCAGCGGCAGCAGTACAGCGCTCCAGCCGCCCCAGAAGCAGCAGCAGCCGCAGCAGCACCCTATTGCCCAGAATAGAGTCATCTAATTTCATTTCAGGGAACTATAATTAGGGCTGTTTTATAGACCCTCGCA
This sequence comes from Sardina pilchardus, assembly GCF_963854185.1. Lineage (NCBI taxonomy): Eukaryota > Metazoa > Chordata > Actinopteri > Clupeiformes > Clupeidae > Sardina > Sardina pilchardus. Next base: position 7,536,776 of record NC_084995.1, read on the forward strand.
AACCCTTGGCTGAGGGAAGAAAAAGAAATTCCCACCATCTTTTTTTTTGCTCCGTGTGTCTTCAGAAGGGCTGTTATGCCCTGGAGCTGTGCTGCTGTGCTGCTGTGCTGCTGGCCCTGAAGTCATGTCAGTAAAGTGGAGGTGAAAGCCACTGAAAATAGACAGGCCTCAGCGCCTCAGCAGCATACAGTACTTTAGAGCTGACAGCAGACAGGATATCAGGGAAGAAGTATACACACTTTACAGTGGCCTCCACTGAGCACTGCAATAACCACACACACACACACACACACACACACACACACACACACACACACACACACACACACGCCCACACACACACAGACACACACACTTTCTCTACTTTTTCCCTACCTCGCTTCTGTCACATATAGAGGGAAATTTGTTAATGCTTTAAGTCGGAAGGAGAGCGAAAACGAGGGAGAGAGGCCATTTTTCCTCTCCTCTCCTCTCTTCTCGTAGCTCTCCTCCAGGGCACAGAGGGAAGCACAGAAGTGCCTGTGCTTTTGTGCGCGAGCATCAGAGAGTGCGTGTGGGTGGGTTGGATTCGCTCGGCAGGCTCCCCACCACTTTAAAGAGGGACAGTGCAATTATCCACCGCAGCTAGCCGATTATCCCTCCGATGATAGCAGGATCAAAACACACACAGCCGCCTGGCGAACTGTGCGTATCACTGAGTCGGCAAACTGAGATGACACCCAGCAATGCAGGAAATCTCTTAAGAGTTTAATAACCAAGCACTCATCATCATATTCTGTCATGTTGCATAATGACTCTTTTATCCTTCTAACAGAATGGAAAAGCATTCATGTGCACTTGTAGGCAGATGCAAATTACATCCATACGAATTTAAGTTACAGCTCTATATACGACACACAGCAATCTAATGAAAGGCACAAAGGACACAAAGGCTCAAACACAAAACGACATCACTAAGTGCCATTTTGAGAGACCAGAATATGCATTTACAACTGAAGAGCATATAGTGAATTCACTAATTCAAATTGTACTAAGTAAATCACTATGTTAAGCTATTTACTAGGCTCAAAGTCAATCATTACACATCTACAGTATGCTAGTATGGAGAGGTTCTCTGCAGACAAACTGAATTATTTTTACCTTTGTAAGACTTTTAAAAATACTTTTTGTGCAGTCAGTGCATTACTTTTCTCTTCTTCAGGTTGCCGCCCCCCCATTCAAGAATCATCAAGCTATCAATCAATCTACAGTATGAAGGCACTGTCCTTCGTAGGTGTTTTGTTGGATTAGGCCCACAACACCTCCAGAGGGCTCAACAGGTGTCTGGCATCCTGCACGCACCCTTGTCCATATTCATTATGGGGCCTCTACCATCAAATACCAGCGAATACTTCGATCGTTACTTTCCGTTGTGGCTGTTTACGATCAAATCAGCAACACAGCACACTAGACAAACGGCAAGCCCTTGATGTGGGCACCTACAAATACCAACAAATCCTGGAAACAGAGCACCAGACAAGAACAATTTTTACATTGTGACAGAGAGGTGACTCAGGTTATCTTTCACTTTTATGAAGCAACATGAGCACACTGCACAGACCTCTTGTCTTACTCAGACTGATGGTGTTGTTTGGCCTCCAACTCTTCTCACGTCGTCTCGTAACTGCCAAGTTTGATCAGTGTTCAGTTAATTAGAATAAGAGTTCCTTTATCACTTGAATGAACGCCGTTTCTCAGAAGTGTTTTAGCCTTTGTCTTGGCTCTGTGCAAGTTCTTTTCGCTCACCTGAATTCAAATCAATAGCACAATCATTCACGTCCTCCGGAAGACAAATGAATTGGTTGGGTGTGGGAGGACTCCATCGCTTAATCACCACGGCTTTATACTGCACTTTCCTGCCTGTCGAGTGGAAAGGCTTATACAAGAGAAAAAACAGGTGTCTGGCTTGGGTTCCCGAAACACTCGCTGCTTTTAAGCAAAGCACACCTGCAGTGTGGAAGAGTGGAGTCCTGGTGAAACAGAGGCGAGATTCATCAGCTTGTTCAGGCGGTGTGCCTTTTCAAATGAGTCACAGGAGATATGGAATCTGAAATCTGAATTCTCCACAGGGAATACGCTCATGGTTTCACCATACAAATCGGAAGTAAGCTGTTTATCAGCAGTTAATGAAGATCGTGGTTATACTGTAAGTTAGAGACTACCTGGAGCTACGTAAGACAGTTGAAAATCTACTATAAAATGAAAAGACATTAGCATTGTCTCTGTTCACTATTATGCAGGTCCTCATTATACTGTGGATATTTTTTTCAACTTTGTGTGTGTGTGAGGGGGGGGGGGGCATTAACATGTAAGCTTTTTAACAGTAAACGTACTTGTTTTTCAGCAAAAGCTAGAGTAGTACAAACAGTGCAGCTTGCCGTGCCTATTTGACCCAGTGGAGTCCCTTCTCCTCCACTACTCCATCTGAGCCGGACTGAGATGTGATGGGCCCCCACAAATACTGCAGCTCGCTCTGCAATTACCCAAGACTGTGCTACTGACACACACTCTGGCTGCCAACCAAGTTTAAAAATAAATAAATACATTTTTTAAAATCCATGGCAGACCCAGGCAGTGTGTGTGTGTGTGTGTGTGTGTGTGTGTGTGTGTGTGTGTGTGTGTGTGTGTGTGTGTGTGTGTGTGTGTGTGTGTGTGTGTGTGTGTGATGAACTGCACTCAGTATGGGAGATGCTGCGTCTTCAAACCCAATTAAATCCCAGTCAGAAGCTCATTCACTGTGGTACAGCGGCAGATGCTAAATTGGTGTGCGGCGCAGATTGAATTTGGGGCATATTTGTAATGCGCGCTGTGATGGGCGGTGTTAGTGATTAGCGCCTCATCTCTGCTAGTGGTTCCTTTAGTTTGGGTCGGGGGGAGGAGTGGCAGAGCTGGAGGAGGAAGGGAAGATTGGAAATTGGGTGTCTGGCATCTACCTTTGCCATCTCATCATCCTTATGGCTAATTAACACATCAGCTTTAATTGCATGGCTGCCATGTTGGATAAAAAAGGTTTTCAAAACAAGACAAAAAAACAAAGTAATCGCTTGGCTATACTGAGCTCCCCGTAGTTTCAGACAGCGGGAAATGGTGATTCACCTAACAGTTACAGTTACACTGACACAGTGAACATGTGAAATATGAAATTATGGTCATGTTGTTGGCTCAATCTGTCCTACAATCAGAGATGTCTTCTTTATTCCGCTTCGGCATTTGATACATGCACTATCATCCATCGTACACTATTGTGTTCTATTCCCTTTCTCTCCCTCTGCTCAGCTGCTGTGTGCTGCCTATAGACCTGTCCATCATATGGAGGCCTGTGTGGTCACTTTGATAGCATGAAAGCAGGAACCATACCACAGCTCAGGAAGAGCCAGTGTCCGCTTGCTCTGGATGAGCATGGGCTGACAGCCTCTACAGCAGAGCTGATCTCTCTCTCTCTCTCTCTCTCTCTCTCACTCTCTCTCTCTCTCTCTCACTCACTCACTCACACATGTATGCACCCAGTAGTAGATGGATGTCTGAGTGAGAGAGTCAGAGACAATCTCCCTCAACGACGGCCATGAATAATAAACCAGTGCAGCGCTCTGCATTTACATCCATCACTGACACACCTCAGCAGAGACAGGACCAGCCTGTCACACACACACACACACACACACACACACATGCACATGCCCACACACACATGCATGCGCACGCACGCACACATACACGCACGCACGCACGCACGCACACACACACACACACACCCATGCACCCATGCACACACACACACACACACACACACACACACACACACACACACACACACACACACACACACACACTCACACACAAATGCTCCCTTGTTTATTGCACACAGAGGGAAAAAAAATGTCTGTCAGAGACCCTCAAGTCACCACAGGATTTGTGTTTGCACTGTATATATCTAAATTTAACCTACCTCTTTTGTATGGCAGCTCTCGACTTCTCTATGGGTCGTTTCCTCTTCCTATTCAATCTGCGCAGAGCCGAAAGCCACAGCAAGAGTTCCACTCACTGCACTGACGCTGATTGACTACACTCATTTTCATGGAGATTTTTCTGACGCCTAATTTATTCGAGGAGGGTGGAGTTGGAGCGGGGACAGGCCATCTTCTGTGGCGCGTCAGCGCGCCCACAATAAACTGACTGACAGTCTGTTTGGACCACGGGGAGGGCTGACCAGGGAAATACAGCTTTTGTTCTACAAAGCCATCTTTCATCTTTAATGTTGTTGTCCTTCTCCTAGTCTTTTTTCCCCTCATTTTATTTCCCGAGGTGTTAACGTCAATGGGTTTTTGCTTGCTGCTCGCACGCACGCACACACACACACACACACACACACACACACACACACACACACACACACACACACACACACACACACACACACACACACAGTTTGATTGATCTCATTCGCTTGCTTTTGGTACATGTGTCAGTATGAACCTGATGACTTGAGGTTAGACTAATTTCAATTGGTTTTATCTGATCCTGTGCATTCTGTCAGTGCAATTGACAGGGCAGCCTTGAGATGATATCCTATCCCCCTGATTTCCCCTGGCACACATTACCTGTGGCACGTCACATTGGTTAAATTAATGTTTTATTTGATTAACGTATTTGTTTTAAGAAAGACCTTCATGATGGAGGCATGTCTACACATGTCTGACTAATTAATGCGTGTCTGAGAACAAATGCTTGCACAGTTTCTCCACATGTCGAGATCCTCTGTGACATGAGCAGTGTGAAACCAATGAACAAGGGAGCCACTCTCAAGCTTCCCATCAGCTGGAATAATGAGGAGAGTCACACCGCTCCACAGAGAAATGAGCTCTCATTTATCCACACAGTCTCCTCTTCTTCTCTCGGCTTTCACTCGGGCCTCGCCTGAGAGCTGCCTGTGGGAGTCCTCTTTGGGTTTCTTTCTTTCTTTTTCCCTTTCTTTTTCTCTTTCTTTCTTTCTTTCTTTTTTCTTTCTCTTTTTCCTTTTTCCTTTCTTTCTGGTTTCAGTCTCTGGAGAGAGATGTATAAATTCATGAATCTCTATCATCTCTATCTGAGAAGGATGTAGAGGTGACCTGTTGAAGGGGGCGGTCAGCCCAGCGTACCCTGAAGAGGGGAATGGATGGACGGGGAACCACTGCATCCTGCATGACTCTAGTCTGGACAGACGTGACCTCCACAACAACTGGCCAGACACTCCTGTCTGGAGACAATGCAGTGACATTGTGGAATAGAAGAATGTCAAAAACAACCCCCAATGAAGCCAATGCTTCCTCTGAAATCCACCTGTAATATTTACATTTGCCTGAACTTTTAGCCTGAGGCATTCAATCTCCTCTAAGCCCTTTGCATGGCAGACGTGTTTGGCTTGATTAAAACATTTCACATATCAGAAAGGCTTATATAAATCCCATGGTTTCCTTCCATGTAATTCGTCACATCTCACCATGGTGGCCAACAGGTGGAGATGTTAATATGTATGAACCTACTGCCTGGGTGACCTTTGGATGGAGTCTGTCTGTCAGTCCCATGTGTCCTGATAGGGAGAAACTTCATCCTTCATTCCTTTGGACACACAGAGAGAGTGAGAGAGAGAGAGAGAGAAAGAGACAGAGTGAGTAAGAAAGAGAGAGAGAGAAAAAAGAAAGAAAAACGCCTGGGGTTCCCTTTCTCTCTCTCTCTCTCTCTCTCTCTCTCTCTCTCTCTCTCTCTCTCTCTATCCCTCATTGGCATGTCCTTTGTTTGGTTCTCCCATCATTGGCAGTCTGACTATGGGGGACTTCATGCTACATTCCTCTGCATGCATGCGACAAGTTCAGAGCATCAGAGAAAGAGAAAGAGAGGGGAGCAGAGAGAGACAGGCAAAGAGAGAGACAGAGAGAGAAAAAGAGAGGAGAAGAGGGAAAGGGGGGTCTCTCCCTGTGCCATGTTCACATGTCCTCTACCCAGTTCTCGCGTCATTGGCTGTGGACCCTGATTAGTCTGAGGGCCCGGGCACCTCCCGCTGAGCGGAGGGTCAACAGTCACCCCCTTTTCATTACTGAGAGGTCAGAGGTCGGCGATGGGCTTCCAGACCCCCTCAGGGGTCCAGCAGGTCTGTTTCCCAGGCGAATTAGAAAGGCCTCGGTCACGGTGACTTAGAAACAACAACAAGAACAGCCAACACACAAACGTGCTTCTTCATTCCCTTTACCCCCTGAGGAGACTCTCTTCATTCCTTTCAGTTCATTTCAAGATTTAGTTCTAATATTTTTGGTATGCAGTAAATAACTACAGTATGTAAATTTAGCTTAAGGCCATGTAAGCAGCTACAGCTATTTTATAGTAGAACCAATGTATCAGAAGATGTACACAAATAAATCATTGAAATAAATGTATTTTGCATTCACATAATATGTGGATAAATGACTTTACAGGGTGTTTTTCTGAGGCTGACATGTGAAGCTGAATGTCTGCCGTGTTGCATGCCAACCCGCACCTCGGGAAGTGAGATACAGAAGGTGAGTGCTGAGGCCCTGTCATATTATTTATGTCTCAACAGACGAAAGCATAGCATAACAAACACAGCCTAGTCAGCAGCACAAAGGGCCAGTGTTGCGACAGATTCTATTAGCTTCTCGGCACTGCCGAACGACTGCTAATGAAATGTTTATTCATCCACTCGGGCTTAGTGATGTTTTGAAAACCGAAACAGTTCATAATCTGAGGGATTCGACAGGATAAAGCTTTGGCAACAAAGTTTGTGTAATCACTCAAAACGCCTAATCTAAAAAAAAAAAAAAAAGACAAAGATGCTTTGAAGAAATGTTAGTCTGTGGTAAGCATTTAGGAACAGAAAGGCTTTTGGAATTCAAAGTAAGTGTTCAGAGCATGCTCGGACTAACATTATATGACTTCCATTTGATTTCAGAGACGGAGAATAGGCACAGAACTTTGAATATATATGCCACCATAACTACACCATCACTCCACTACTGCACGATTTGTACCCTTTTATCAACAGTTGATTCAGTGCTGATGTATTAGGTTTCCTTTAGCTGTGCATGACTCAGTTCTGTTCTGCTGTATTTACTTATATGGTGCCATTACCAAGGCCTACAGTCTCAAAGTGCCTCTGAAAGCCTGTGGCTTATGCCCCCCCACTATTCTAAAAATCTCTTGAGTTACCACGGGGGCCTGACTAAAGATATATTCACGTCGGGAGTAATTGGCATAATATATAGGAGCCCAGTTCAGAGATACAGTGTATGCCTGCGTTAGATGACTCGTCTGACCTCGTAACCCTCTGCGCTGACACTGAATAATTCATCCGGGCGACTCCGGCGAGAGCACGTGAACAGACTGAGAGACAGGCGGAGGAAGGCGGAAGAGTTGCCGTGGGAGACAGTTGCCACGGCAAAGCTGTCTTCTTAGATTTGGCGTAGGCGACGCTGGATGAAGTCAACTCTAAAACCTTGAGACGGGGGGTAAAGTCCCCTATGGGGTAAACGATGTGTTTTAATCTCCAGCTCGGAGCGAGACACCGGAAATTACACGCAGGTAGGGAACGCACACACACACTCGCAAACACACACATGGAAACACACAGGTACACACCCCAAAAAAAAAGCACACACACACCCCACACTTGTTATCTTGGCCGAGCAGGAGAGCAGCGATTTGAATGGCCGTCTCCGACAGCAGTAGCTCCGACACCTCCGCGAGATGAGTGCCAAGGCAGAAGTGTCCTCGACGCACCTCTGTCGATCCCGGACTAAACCGTGTTTAACAAGCTACACTTAATGAAGACGACGATAAGACGAAGAGGCCACGCCATGCAAACAACGGGCCCTGAGTGGGATCAACAGGGAGGTGCTTAATGGGAAACAACAGGCCGGCTCTTATCTCCGCACTCGCAGCTTACGCTGCTCACAGCACCGCGGGCCAACGGCGGGCCCTTTTTTATCAGCGGTGTACCTTACATTGCGCTGCATATGTTCCCACTCACCGTATGGGAAAGGAAATCACATTACTGTTTATCAGCACCCCAGAGACTCAAGATGTTTATGGGAATACACAGAGAGAGGGAGAGAGAGAGAGAGAGAGAGAAATGTGTCTATGTTTTTGGGAACAACACTGTTTGCTTTAAAAATGTGCAAATAATCAAAAAGATTTGAGCAGGAGAGAAAATAACTGTCTACCCTCAGGGTGCTTTTTAAAGTCAGTGCCCTTCCTAGCCTGTGTTGGTCTAGGAGAGTTGAATCAAAACAGGGCCCTTCACTCGTCCCGGATGAGCAGGCTGTGCTCCAGTAATCACTCTGGATGACCGGATCATCCCATAGTCAGGTGTGGAGCGATGGGAATATACACACGTCTATTCATTTCACCCCTACACTGGCCTCTGATCTGTCAAGACTCTGAAGAGAACGGAGGAAATGCGTCTCCTCATCGGTGCTGAGTCCCTATCGGTTCCTTATTCCTGGGACAGCACAGGCAGGACTCTCTTCTCCATTACAAGAGCCTGATAACTTCATCCAGATGTGTCAAAGAATGAGGCTGAAATACTAAGTAGGTAGCAGAGTGCTTAGTAACCCGAGCAGGTTCATGAGGTTGGGTGAACCATCTATATTCACAACAGAGAGAGAGAGAGAGAGAGAGAGAGTGTGTGTGTGTGTGTGTGTGTGTGTGTGTGTGTGTGTGTGTGTGTGTGTGTGTGTGTGTCTGTGTGTGTCTGTGTGTGTCTGTGTGTGTCTGTGTGTGTGTGTGTGTGTGTGTGTGTGTCTGTGTGTGTGGGGGGGAGAGGACATTTATCAGAGTTGTTAATGTAGTTGTAGTGTTTTAAGTGCAAGGAGAGGGTGAGTGTACACTGATTAAATTCCATCAAACCTGCGCGCATTCATTACCACACAGCAGATGGTAGGGATGAAGACGTCGTGTCTGTTTCTTGTAAAGATGCCAAACACCATTTTTCTACATGTGATTAGAGGAACTTTCTTTCTCAGTGTTTGTTTAACACAACAGAGTTCAGAGGGAGGAGGAGTACGTGTGTGTGTGTGTGTGTGTGTGTGTGTGTGTGTGTGTGTGTGTGTGTGTGTGTCATCATGACAAAGCTTGTGGTTGTGATGTTTGACCTCGCTGTCTCTGGCTGCTTTATGGCCAAGAGATGAGTGTTTTGGGAGCACGGCCAACCTGTCATATGCTTTTTGTCTTTGCACAGATTCCCAGATTCTCTGTGTGTGTAGGCCCAGGAGGTAAGCCTTGTGCCATGCACACTCGGATGAATTAAAACCTCCCATTCGCATCAGGTGATGAGGCAATATTTCAGCACAGCAGAGAAGACATGCCCCTCTCTGAGTTCACACACACACAGATAGATACACACACACACACACACACACACACACACACACACACACTGCAGTGGAGCAGCTAGCGTAGTGATGAGCTGACAGACGTGGCCTCAGGCGAAGATGACCCTGCTTGATTGGCAGCACGCTCTGGTGAACCAGCCGTGCCTACAAGGCACTTCCATCCCCCCCACCCCCATCCACACACACACAAACATCCATACACACACACACACACACACACACACACACACACACACACACACACACACACACTCACACCACCAAGGGGAAAAACAGCTGATGATGAAGCCAGTCACCCTGCCAGAAAATCGCTGATGCCAAGGTTGTTAGAGGGGAAGAGAGAGCAGGTTAGGGCCAGTGGAGGTATGTGTGTGTATGCGTGAGTGCGTGTCACTGTGTGTGTGTGTATGCGTGAGTGCGTGTTACTGTGTGTGTGTGTGTGTGTGTGTGTGTGTGTGCCCTAGGTGTGGGGTATGAAGACATTTGGAGATACACACGGGTGCCATCACAGAGGCCCATCAAGGTCAAAGGGCCAATCAAGTAGCAAATAGTGACATAAATCTCCAGGAGACTCAAGGCAGCGAGGCCAGGGGGAGGATGACAGCACTGGATTGAGAGAGCTGAGGGCTCTCAGGTAAACAACATGGGCCCGCATGTACACAAACACACATATTCCCAACATAACTACACGAACACACAACTTCAGAGGCATGTAACTCCACACACACACACACACACACACACACACACACACACACACACACACACACACACACACACACACACACACACACACACACACACACACACACACACACACATTTCTTAGTCAGCAGGAATTTCTTTCTGGGCTGAGACCTACAGTATACCCTCATGTAAGGAGCATGGCCTACCTATTCCATACAATAGGACAAGCAGCACACAACACACATGCAGTACATACACTCATTCAATATATGGATAAACAATACACATATGCAATCACAAAACATGCACACGCACACACACACACACACACACACACACATATTGCACTATTAAACGTTGGCTCCCACACACACATTTCTTCGCTTTCTTATAGGATTTACAGCACATCCACAACCTGATTGCCACGCAGGACTCCACTGACTCAGCAAATCCAGCCCAAGGCAAAGTGCACATTATGTACAAAGAGAAAAATCTCCAGAGCAACTTCTCTCTCCCCCGTGTGTCTAAACTCTGTTTTCCTTCACATGATGATTCCCTATTCAGGCTACACCCTCCCCTAATCTGTCGATGCTTTGGAGCAGGTGTGTGTGTGTGTGTGTGTGTTTCACGTTATGCTGATCTCTTCTGTTCTACTGTATCCCACAGAGGGGTGAAGTGGTGTGTTTTGCCGATGACAGGTGCTGTCTGTGTGGGTTGCGGGGGTATGGCGAGCTGCAGTCAGGCCTGCTCAGGTGCGGGTGTCAGGTGAGCTGCTGTTTAAGGGTGTTGTGCAGCAGACAGACAGACAGCCTGTCTCCACATCTGACAAGAGGACGGCTTTGCTCTCCTCAAAACTTCGCAGCCAGAAGTTGGAGCGCAAAACCTTGCCTCCGTTTGAAGTCCTCATGCCTTTTTTTTCATTCCCTGACTTCAGTTTCCTGCACTCATATTCTCTTTCTCTCTCCTTCCCCCTCTCTCTCTCTCCCTCTCTCTCTCTCTCTCTCTCTCCCTCTCTCTCTCTCTCATAATCTCAAGACGAGGTGTTGGCAGTTCAAAAAGGCTAAGTCAGACAGATCTGTGTAGCAAACTCATCAAAGAGTTCCCAGCAGGGCTGCGCTGAATGTCAGGAGTCCCTCTCTGTCTCGCTGCATAGCTTTGCCTCCAGATGATCATATGCACGTCACATGGCTGCTTGTCAAGTCAGGTGCTGAGATATTTCCATTTCAATCAAGTGTCATGTGTCATTTCAACCAATCTGCTCCAGCATGTCTCATCAATGTAATCGCTGAGGTTAATATGACAACTGACATCAAATCAATTCATAAATTCAATGCATCTAGCGAGTGAGTTTTATGA
>NC_084995.1:7553237-7590737 GCF_963854185.1 Sardina pilchardus
TTGGATTCCTGCCTTGGAGTCTCTCTATCTAGTGTTTGTTTATGTTTTTGGAATGATGCATCCACTTAGTGGTGCTAAATTTAAGCTATTAAGCCCCACGAGGCCTTAGGTTCCAGTGATTTTGGAAGAGCTAAGGGGTGTTAGGCACAACACAGAGTGGCCCACTCTTCCAACCAGAGCTCTCATTCATTTTTTACTTAATCTTGACAACTTTCATTTGGTGTGAAAAAGCCATTTCAAAAAGTATATTTACAAAAATAAACAATTTAAGGAATTCACAAACTAATTCATAATATGACTTTAAGTCAACGACACAAATTGAGCGTGGTTATCATAATCCTGCTATGTAAACAGAAACATAATAAACAAAGATTATAGACAAAGTAATCATTTTTTTGGCGAGTATATCAAAGGTTCTACATTAGACTTCTCTCTCTCTCTCCTCTCTCTCTCTCTCTCTCTCTCACACACACACACACACACACACACACACACACACACACACACACACACACACACACACACACACACACACACACACACACACACACACACACACACACACAGAGTGATCCATAGGGCATTTGCTTTAGTAGAACTCCTGCAGTGTGACCTTTCGCATGTGTACATCTACACATCAGGAAGGTCATAAGGGGAGCAGCAATGACCTGCAGCAGGCTGACTCAGAGACACAGACTCACACAGATGAACACACATGTGCAAACACACTCATAGACAAAAAGCACATAGACCTTGTCATGCACACACATACACACACACACACACACACACACACACACACACACACACACACACACACATAGGTAATGTGTCCTCAAAACCTTGCCATTGAGTTCATCTCAGCACCTCTTAATCATGCCCCTCAACCACAGCTACACACACACACACACACACACACACACACACACACACACACACACACACACACACACACACACACACACACACACACACACACACACACACACACACACACACACACACACACACACACACACACACACACACACCCTCTACTGCTGTACCTACCCCTACACCCACCTCCTACCCCCAGCCTAATACAGCCTTCTTCATTAGCCTAGCCATTAGCCGCCTGCTCTCATGGGGATCTCAAGTGTAGCTAATCTGCCTTTAGATGAGCAGAATGTGATTAGCCGTAAAGCTTTTCTTAGGGGGTTATCCAGTATTCCAGGTTATGGAGAACCAGGAATAAAGTTACTGTTGTTGTGCACCAGGGTTAGCAAGTGCAGGGAGATTATGATACTTGAGGAACCCTCGTGTCTTTGCATCCTCTACTGTAGATCTTTGGTGTGACTGCATGTCTCAGAACTGCGTCCTTGCAAGATGTCAATCGTCACCACTAAATAAAGTGTAATGCTGAGTTGACGCACCACATCCTTCTTCTCCTGACTTGTGATGGGTCCCCACGACTCCCCGACGCAGACAAGGACACAAAGGCAAACAGCAGAAACATGTCCAAACATGCTCACACACACAGTTTATCTACTCTGGGTTTTAATATGCTGAGCGGCCTGCTTCCAAGGGGACAATGCAAATCATTTGTTTACCGCTTTTTTTTCCTGCTAACGTCAGCGATTATACACACACAGACACACACACTCACACACACATTGGATTAAATTGTAAAGTAGGCTCAGCTGGAATAGTGTGTGTGTGTGTGTGTGTGTGTGTGTGTGTGCGCAATTCCGTCTATAGATTTATAGAGCGCATTGGACATTAGGAATGAAATGGGGGTTTGACAAATTATGAATCCATGATTGCATGCTGCGATGCATTGGAGATTATTAAAAACATTTGCCATTGCTCAGCGTTATGAGGGAGAGGCGGGTGTGGACCCCAGGAAAATGGCTCCAACTGGCGTTACACAACATGGCAGTGAAGACAATTCTAGTTCCACACATAACATAGCTATAGAGCTATAGACATGAAGACATTCACATAAACTCACTCCAACACACATACACATGCCTGGGCCATGAAGATAATTCAACTAAAACATTTATACAGGCATGAACAAACAAACACATGTTGACTCTCACACACAAACACATACTCAAACAAACATGGACAAACACTCAAACAAAGTCAGAAGTGCACAGACTGTCTTTTAACCCTGCTGTTGTTGACAATTGACAATTCTTTTCTCTAAAAAATATTGCTAATTTATTCTGACTATCTGATTCCAGGGCTTTGTTAATAGAGGGCATCTCAACACACACACAATTTCATACTTTAGAACACTCATGTATATTCCGGTCAAAAAATACCGGCCATTAGAAATGAATGGGTGAGTCAGTGGTCAGTGTATGAAATGCAGGCACATACCTATTGATCAGATGGACTGTATCTGTGCTTCGGTTCATTCACACACACACACACACACACACACACACACACACACACACACACACACACACACACACACACACACACACACACACACACACACACACACACACACACACACACACACACACACACACCCTCACTCTTCCTCTTTGCTTCTATGCCAGCTCCCTCTGGAATCTTTCCCTTCCTGGCTTGAGCATGAGCTCAGGTCAGCGAGGCCTGCAGGCCATACAGCAAATGGACGTTCAAAACTGGTCCTATCCAATAGAACTGAAGCTGCTACAAAGGTCTATCACAACCTTAGATGATAACATATATGTTATGGATTTATAACAAGTGATAATGCAGTGGCCATTTTTGAACAGGAACATAAATAAAAAACACAAAACGAACACAATAGGAGGGTTAATGCACATGCACGATTGCACACACACACACACACACACACACACACAGGCTGAGAGGCAGACTGGCAGATGGAGCACTTGAGGAAGAGGAGCTGGAGGGCTGGCTGAAGTTTGCATTATTAGTGTGTGATCACGGTTCATCCTCCATTCCACTGTCCTCCTCCTCCAGCACTCCATTGCCTACAGTTGGACCCAGAATCCTGAGCAGCCCAACAGGCTAACCTTCCTCACCTTCAGCTCTCTCCTTCTACTTTGCACACACACACACACACACACACACACACACACACACACACACACACGCACACACACACGCACATACACACACACACACACACACACACACACACACACACACACACACATACACACACACACACACACACACACACACACACACTCACGCACATGCACATCACGTCAGCACTTTCCCCCGCCGCCCGCACCCTTTTCTAATTATCCGCTTACAGTATTTCAATAAATAATTAAAATATAAGTCATCAATCAAAAACAGAAACATTGATAAGAAGAGGGAGGGTGGGGGCCAGGTTGGGTTTGTGTGGGCATGACGGCAGGAGAGGTGGGGAAGAGGCGGATGAAATCCAATATTCGCTGAGCCTCAGAGACCGAGCATCATAAATAAGTCACAGGATGTAATATTCACATAAATCAGCTGGTAATAGATTATGCTGTAGGCTCGTAGCAATGACAATTATGTAAATTATTATTTGCTTGTGGTCGTGTTTGCTGATGAGGAAAGCGTCCAATGCTGAGGAAACCAATGGTCCCCTCATACACACACACACACACCTATCAAAAGGGCATCACTCCCCCTACAACACAAACCAGAAAGTTTTAAAGTGAAAGAACTGTCCAGAGGCATGTGTATCAAGTGTGTGTGTGTACATGCAGGTGTATGGGTGTGCACATAATGGTAGACCTATATGTACATTATGTGTTCATGCTACACCTCATTTACCTTGCTAGTGTGTGTGTGTGTGTGTGTGTGTGTGTGTGTGTGTGTGTATGTATGTACAGTATGCATATATTTAGCTGTATACAGTATGTGTGAGTGTGCATATGTAATTCTATCGACCGCCACATCCACTCTTAACCCCACCCCTCTAGGAGAGTTTGAGAGGTAAAAGAGACATCCAGGCATGGCGTAGATTGATGGCTATAGATTTAGCCTGGAGGCAGCAGAGGAAAAACCCTCACTAGATCCTTCTCCTCCCCTGCCCCACATACAGCTGCATCAAGCATTCTCCGCCAGCAACCTGATGTAATTTACTGGTGGGAATCGAGAGGATGTCGAGAGGATGTGCCCCCCCCCCCCCCCCCCCCCCCCCCCCCGCCCTCAAGAACATCGGTTCCTACAATGCAGACTTCCCAACCAGCCTATACTGTGGGATTCAGTGTGAATGACCAGATGAATCATGTCTAAACCTGTCAGTAAAAATAGAACTTGATGCCCATGACCAGATGAATCATGTCTCAAGCTGTCAGTAAAAATAGAAGGTGAGGCCTATGAATGTCCTCACGTCTCGTGTCCAGCGGCTCCAGCGACTGGACTCATTTCCTCCTGCATATGTTTAGATACAGTGTGTGATATTTCCTCCCTTTGAGCAGTAAGGTGAGCTCAGCGGAGCATGTCATGGCCAATTGTATTCACACAAGGCACAGATGTTAGAATGGACCTCTTCTGGAATTAAAATAGACCCATTTGACCTTGGACCTGGGCTTCAGTACAACGGGTGCCAACTCGGAGATGCACGCAATGTACAGTGAGTTTAATTACAATCTGTTACTGTGGAAATGTATCATTATTTACTCATATTTATTGAAGCGCACATACACACACACGCAAACACACACACACATACACACACACACACACACACACACACACACACACACACACACACACACACACACACACACAGCCACAGCCACAGTCATACTGTACAAAGCCATAGAATAAGAGACAGAAAGACAGGTGCCACATTATTTTGCATACTTGCACACAGGACATAGCAGACATTTTAAAGTAGTGCTTTTCGGTGAAAGCGATTGGTTGTTATCTGGCTTGCCAGGAGGTTTTCACAATAAACAAGCGTCCTGCTGTGCACAGGCCCCTGAAGGAGATAAAATGAATGAACTTTTTAAACCTTCAATCCTTGCAAAACAAGCTCCCCGAGCTTCCTCCAAAAGTTCTAGCGCAGAAATGAATTTCTTTGCCTTGCGGCTATGCTTGGTTTAACAATCTCATCTCAGAAAACAGGGAGAAAATGCTCATCTGTTTTTTTTTTCTTTCGTCTCACTGCCTGTTGCATCCACATCAGCACATTCTGTCTCTATTTCTTTGTTATGTGTACCCCCGTGCTCTTTACACCACCACGAGTGGTTATATTTAAAACCAAGTTGGCATTATGGAGGGGAAATGACCATATGCAAAGGACTGCTGAATGGTCAGGTTGAGCGCAAACACGATCCCTCAAGTATCGTTGAAGTAAAACTCCACTACAGTTTAAAACTCTATTTGCACTTCATTTAAAGCCACTGGTCAGGGAAACATGTGTTTGGAGATGTAACTTGTTGTAGTGCTCACGTCTCCAATGAAAGAGGGCACATTAGACATCAGGTACACTCCACAGTGAAAATAACATTGGAGACAAGTAGTATACACAAACAAAATAAATGGCAGCAATTAAGGCATTTGCAAATCCATTAGGGGTGTAAAGGTACACATATTGGTACTGAACCGTTTAGGAACAGCACGTTAGGTTCAGTATAGATGCGTACCAAATGTTCCAAAAGCGCTCTTTAACAGTAATCAACAGCATGTTTTTTTTCAGTGTTTCAAATTCGAGTTCCCACACAATCATGTTAAGTGGCGGAGCATATGTCAGTTTAGTTAATTGACCTCAAACAACATTTGACTCCTTTTCAAAATACTATTCCCATTGCGGATTAGCAATATTGTCATTGAATTTAAGGTTAGCAGTACCTACAGGCTTACTGAACCGAAAATTAACTGAACCGTCACTTCAAAACCGAGGTACACACCAAACTTTTTTGTGTAATGTTACACCCGTAAAATCCATCCATCCTTTCATTATTTAATTTACTCGACTCATTTGCTCACTCACTCACTCACTCACTCATTCAATCAATAACTAACCTAAAGTTCTCCTTTGAGAAAGAGTAGGTTGACATTGTTAGTCAGTGAAGATATAGTCAGTACCTCTACCAAGGAAATATGAAACACCAATCTATCACAGCATCATCTGAATGCACACACATAGTCATCATCCTCTCATCACAGCATCATCTGAATGCATAAGTGTAGTCATCATCCTCTCATCACAGCATCATCTGAATGCACACACATAGTCATCACCCTCTCATCACAGCATCATCTGAATAGACAAGTGTAGTCATCACCCTCTCATCACAGACTTATTTGAATTCATGAGTGCTACACCACTGGCAGTTCATTGAGCTTGCATGTCAGACTGGTGGGAGTGGTATCCACAGATACATTATAACACAATGATTTGGGAGTGATGTGGCCCTTAAATATTGCATGTCATTTACAGGAAGTAGGTCATTTATGTGGCACTGAGAGTGCTGAAGCGATGGGGATCCAGTCGCTGGTAATCAGCACCTCTCTCCCACTCTGATCCCTCTGCTGTGCGCAGAAATGTCACCACCCCCGCGCTCCCTCCTCATGGAGCGCTCAGACCACGGGGGAGAGGCAGAGGTAAGCCAGAGAGAGAGAGAGAGAGAGAGAAAAAAAATCAAGCAGCAAGAACCAAATGACTGAGGTCAGCTTTAAAGAAAATCTCATACCCTCACCACTCTTTCTCTCTCTCTCTCTCTCTCTCTCTCTCTCTCGAACATGATGCTGACTTGAGTTTCCTTCCAGACCTCTCTGATTGTGTTCTCCAGACTGAGATCTGTTTCTCCCCTCTTGTTTGTGTCTCTCTCAATCCCTCTCTTCTCCCCCTCTCTCCAGCTGTGAGTCTCCATTTATCTCGATCTCTCAGCAAACGCTGCTGAAATTCATCCAAGATTTGCAAATGAGCCCATGCGAGCTCTACAGTTTAACATGCTTTGGTTAGCCATACCACCGTCACTCCCCAACAGCACCTAACCAGCCAACACACACAGAGAGGAGTATTCTGAGTTGTTGCTGT
This sequence comes from Sardina pilchardus, assembly GCF_963854185.1. Classification (NCBI taxonomy): domain Eukaryota; kingdom Metazoa; phylum Chordata; class Actinopteri; order Clupeiformes; family Clupeidae; genus Sardina; species Sardina pilchardus. The sequence continues at coordinate 7,560,235 of NC_084995.1, forward strand.
TCTAGAGCGGGGGAGAGAGAGAGAGAGAGAGAGAGAGAGAGAGAGAGAGAGAGAGAGAGAGAGAATGCATGATAGGCAGAGTGGGAAAGTAGTGAAGGTAGTGCACGTTCACTTCTTCAGAGACGATGGTGAAAGAGAGAGAGACAGGCATCCAGTAGGAGGAGTTGACAGAACAAGAGTGATGTGGACAGGGTCTACTGCTGGAACAGTTTTTGGCCAATCCTGGGTCAGGATTCAGGTCAGACGTGGTGCACATCTGGGAGCAGGTACGTAGCTGGCTGATTAAGATCATCCCATATCATGACCGCAGGGCACGCCAGATTGCGTGGAAAAGAACAATCACTTTTAATCCGTTGTTTTAATTCCATTCCCATTTCTAACACCTAAACACACACACACACACACACACACACACACACACACACACACACACAGAATCACACACATCAACAATAATATTGCAGACTTTGTGGGCTAATCTTAAGATTGCAACCAAGATAGCTGTGTGCTATGTGCATTGTTGCATAGATGTGCATTGTTGTTTATGGTGAGGAATTGCTCTCATGAACATGAGAACATTGTCCTACATATTTGTAACCTGTGATAATTGGTAAAGTAAAAGCCTCATCCAATGCCTATGGAGATTGCTTTTCAGAAAAAAAACATTATTATTGCATCTGAAGTCTCCAAAGTAAATCTAATATAATTGCGCAGCAGTGAAGCTGAAATGGAAATGCATTGCTCTTTCTATACTACGGCGAAAGCAGTGCAGGAGGAGGGTGAGGTGGGAAGTCGCGAACACCAACCTGAATATTCCGGGGGAGCGTGACTCAAAAAAGGCTGAGCACCACTGATCTAGGCTATATCTGTACCCAAGGCACCTGCTACCTTTCAGCAGACATTTTCTAATGAAGTCACTACCTGCCCCCCCTCCTTCCTTCCTCTCACCTCCTCCCTTTACCGCCGCGCGTCTCGGCTCCACACGCCGAGCTTTTTCAAATGTATCCCTGCGCTCAAGGCCTGCCTTCATGGCTTGTCTTTGAAGAGGTTTCAAATAAGCAGCCATCTGATTGACACCTCAGCAGTGTGGTGGAGATGGCCTCAATATGTGCACTTTCTAGTCAGCCCTAAAACACCCCTCTCAGCTCATCCACTTCAGACTAGACAGAGAGAGGGAGAGAAAAGGAGAGAGACACAGAGCTAGCAGAAATGAAACGCTCCTCCTCGCTGGTTTTGTTGTTGAAATGGGGTAGAACCAGACCACTCTTTTGACGTTGGTGTATTTTTTAGTTACATAAGCTGGGTACATTCTGACTGTGTGAGACACTGAGGGCTCTCCATATGGGATGGTTGGACTATAGTGTACACTGATCAGATGGTTGAGTTTGTGATTGTGCTGTCTAGCCCACTAATTAAACAACAAGCACCAAGAGGCTGTAGGTTCCAGTCATTTTAGAACTAAGAGGCGTTGTTCCAAACACATTGGCCGGGTTTCCCAAAATCGTTAAGAAGCTCTTAAGTCCTAAGAACTTCTTAGGAGCGTTCTTAGAACATTCTTACAACGCTCCTAAGAAGTTCTTAGCACTTAAGAGCTTCTTAACAATTTTGGGAAACCCGGCCATTAACTGTTCTAACAGTCACTGGAACCTATGGCTGGGGCGAATTGCTTTTCCAAAATGGTTCCTAGATAAACCTGGCAATGTTTCATAGAATAAAGAGCAACGATAAAGTTACAATTCATGAATTATATATATTTTTTAGCAGCATGCCAAGCAATGCAGAGACAAAGGCAACTAAAATGTTGTACATTTTCTATCAGTATTGTCAAATTGTGGTGCAGTAATATAGAATGTGGGCTCAATGTGAATGGTTGCAGTGTGTTACGATGACTTTTAATTTATTCACAAAAGACATTTCTTGGATGGACCGTGCCCTGTCCCGGTAGAATTAGTCTCCAGGGGCAGGGCCGTTATGTCCTCACACACGTCCCCTCACCCTGCAGCAGAAACATCCAATTACGAGAACCACTTTCCCCTCATTCTTTTGATCTAACTGTGACAAGGTCACCCTCTGTGTGTGTGTGTGTGTGTGTGTGTGTGTGTGTGTGTGTGTGTGTGTGCAGGAGTATACATATATACGCAAGTGTATGTGAGTGAGGAGGCACACAGACCTCTCTCTGTGTGTGTGTGTGTGTGTGTGTGTGTGTGTGTGTGTGTGGGCCCCCTTCATCCGATGCTAATTAATGGATATGAAAGTTCTCTCTGTGTGTCGCCTGACCAGTGGGGCCAAGCCTGCCATCCAGAGATGAGAGAGACTCAGCCTCAAAAATCAGCCTCTGGCCTGCTGTTGCCACACACACACGCACGCACGCACGCACGCACGCACGCACGCACAGACACACACACACACACACACACACACACACACACACACACACACACACGCACAGGAGCGAAATGAGAGTATTCCATCACCCCTCCCATTATGATGCCTTAAAGTGTAATAACAACGGCTTAGGAATCAATTCCCTCCCTTAAAAACTCCTCTGGACAGATGCAAAAACATGGTTTATTGAAAAGTGCGCCTAGTTAGTTAAACGAACAACATGGCTGTCCAGACCCCTGTTCCTTGCCCTTATTTGCTGGGAGGTGAAGCATGAGAGTCATAACATGGCAGAAAAACAAATAAAGTTACACACTTTCTATCTAATGAAGACAGAATCAGCACACAAAAAACAATAACAATACCACCAGGTGGATTTAAAAAGTCAACACACATGCTTTGGCACCCAATTCATGTGCCATAGCACAACCACAGTCATGATTCTACCCACAGGATGCCACCAGGGTAATCTGTTTTATAAGCAAAGAGGAAGAGACTTGAATGTTAGCTCATGCACTATGTACAGTATGCCCTTTAAGAGTTCCTGTAGCCATCAGCACAGAGAGACAATTCAACCTGCTTGAGCAAACATATACAACATTCTAACAAACAACATGTAATCGTGACTTGCTATAGGATTTTTAAGCATGACCTTTGATATGTGGGATTGGAGTTATACTGACCTTGTATTGATCTGACCTTTTTCAAGTTTCTATGTCTAAAAAACTCTTGAATCCAAACAGCTATTGTGATTATGGACTGTCCATTTAACTCTTTCCATCTGCATACAACATACAACAAATATGGTCTGTCAAAAACCTGCTGGCTGTGGCTGTATTTGCAGTGTGGTTTGGAATGGGGAGAGGGGGAGGCAGTGAAAACTATATGGATATAACTGTACATTAAAGAGAATACTCAGGATGAAGTGAACTCTTCCTTTGAGACAAGGGAGTTGCCAACTGATCCAGAAGAGTGGCATTTCATGACAGCCATCTGGTGCCATTGGTTGCTCTCGTCTTTTGACTTTCCTCTTCAAGGCGAAGCTTCCCCCCACCCCACTCCTCCACCTCCACCTCCACCCCCAAGTGTACATTCTGCAGAGGTGGGACAAAGTCATTGTTTGGCAAGTCACAAGTTAGTCTCAATTCATTGCCCTCAAGTCCCGAGTCAAGTCCCGAGTCAAGACAGGCAAGTCCCGAGTCAAGTCCAAGTCAAAGGCCAACAAGTCTCAAGTCAAGTCCCAAGTCCTACGGTCTGACTTTCGAGTCCTTTCGAGTCTTTTTAAAAATCGAGTGAAACAGGTATTTTGTCAATTGAATTTGTGTGTGCTGGAGAGATTGAGATGCAAATCTGTCTAGCAGAAATGTCAAATGGTATCTCTAGCACATTCTCAATGAAATATAGGCCCTATGTGTTAAAATATGTGTTCAATTTGTTAAGAAACCACTGATAGGCCTACACAAGCTGAAATAGTTTTATAACGTGTGACCATGTTTATTACATTACAAAAATGTAGGCAAAACCGTATTGCTATAAGGGGGATACAGATAACTAACAGCAGTGGCAATCCTAGTCTCTGCTCAAACCTCCAGTCCACACACACAGAAAATGGTGTGTCTTGTGTCTATTTCATATTTTGAATTCATAAACTTGACATATTTTGTTAACAATTTATAGTATTTTAGGATCTGCATAAAATATTCAGTAATTTGAATACTTCATATTGATTACACTTGTCTTTAATGATATTACAGGGTGGTGTGTAGGTATAATTGAGTGCCTGTCACTTTAAGAAGTACGTGAACGTAATTAGGTTTCATTCGGTTAGAAAAATAGTCACACATAGTTCAAGGATATATGTTTTCATTAAATAAAATGAATGTTCAAAAAACTGACAAGGTAAAGAACATATTTCTGATGTCATAGAAAATATCTTGCAATGTTAACTTCTATGATTTAGGTAGGTTAGCCTACCGTGGCATGGCATTGTTGTCCCGTTCACTTTTTCCTTAGTCATGTTTAATTGGGTGGATGCTTAACTTACTCTACCATGACATGGAGTTTGATATGTATCCAATGAGTAACAACCAGTGCTCAAAATGAAACGTTATGGTAGCCATTCTCCTCCTGATAATGTTAGTGGAATGGATTTAATGTGAATGTACACAAAAAGACGCAGTGACTATGATAGCCTACAGCGCACGTTTGAGGTGAAAATGTTCCACCTTTTAGAAGCCTAATCCTAATCGTGGTTAAATCCATCAATTAGACAACAGAATCAGTAGGGTAGGCTACCAGTTTGGTTTCATAGTTGCCTACCAGGCATATGTCAAAAGCAGGCTAGGATGAAGCTGGGAGGAATTTAACAAGTTCTACACAGTCATTCGTTTCTTGTCGGTCTCCACGTAATTTTTGTAGGCAAACGAATTAACGAAATAATCTTAGGTATCATTTTGCTGGCGCATTCACGTCCGTTGTCTGGCCCTGCGTGTTGTCTAGCTTGTTCCGCGTGGTTGGCCGCTGTCGAATCAAAACAATCTAGGCTAGGCCTACATAAAGTGATTTGATTGAATTTTGTGCCGAATACGCGCATTGTCTCACGCACAGGCGCACACACATAAATACAGATAGACCAGTCCGTGTCTGCATTTGATCTTTTTGTCTTTCGTTTTTTTTATGGGAAGTAGCAAGTCTTTACAAGTCAATAGGCGCAAGTCCAAGTGAAAGTCCGAGTCACTGATGTTAAAGTCCAAGTCTATATTTTGTCAAGTCGAGTCTAAAGTCATCAAATTCATGACTCGTGTCTGACTCGAGTCCAAGTCACATGACTCGAGTCCACACCTCTGACATTCTGCTTGAAAGGAAAGTTCACAGAGCACACACAAGCCCTCCTATTTCAGCTCCAACTCGACAGGTGGCCATAGTCTGTGCCAGCGTGCTTTCATTGCAGTTGTTGTTGTTGTTGTCGTTAGTTAGCGGGCCTGCACAGGCATGCTGTCCCAATGTAATTGACCTATCATTCCACTCACCACAGGCTGTACTGATGTATGCCTGTGTAAACACTTGTTATTTCCTCTTTTCTTTCCCTTTTAAAAGTACAGCACAACCGGCAATTATGTCGCCAAGGCGTAGCATTATTTCAAGTGTTGTAAATGTCGAGTGCAGACAGGAACGAACACACAGACGCGACTCCAAAAGGCAGACGGAAGGGGGGGGGGGGAAAGTCAAATGTAAGGTAAGCAGCGAGTCAAATTATAGAACTGGTACCCCACTGTTTAGTGGCATGGCAAACATAGCCATGTTTGTTTTGGGGATGCTGTCTGGATCAAGGCAGGCTGTGTGTTTGCTGGGGGGGTTGAGGTGAAAATATGTGTTTGTGTGTGTGTGTGTGTGTGTGTGTGTGTGTGTGTGTGTGTGTGTGTGTGTGTGTGTGTGTGTGTGTGTGTGTGTGTGTGTGTGTGTGTGTGTGTGTGTGGAGGGGGGAGTGGACTAGAGGCTGTTTTCAGGCTAACACAGGGGGTGGAGATCAAAACAAGCCAGGCGAAAGGCCAAGTTTAATGCAGACGGATGCTGCACATTAAACAGTGGGCAAATTTAACATCCAGTTCCTGTTTTCCTCTGCTCCAAAGAACCGCAAAGGAGGGCTATGTCTACTCCTGTCTACTCAGCAGACATTACCTAGATAAATCAACTCACAGTACAGGTCAAGTGCACCACCCAGTTCAGGCAGTTTCTGTATTTTCTGGGAACTAATGACTTGGGTGTTCTGAGCATCTTGATCTGGAAACTGAGCCACAGGGTCAGCATGGTTTAATGCTAATGGAATGTTTTTTTCTCCATTTGTTTTCATAAAGATGGGGGCCAAGATGGAGTGTCAAGACTAAGCCGAATGTTTGAGTATACAAGCTAGAACTTTCTTAAAGAGTCATGAAATGAGATGATAAACACACAGATGCACATGCACACACACACACACACACACACACACACACACACGTGTACAGACATACACGCACACAAACAAACACACAGACACACACAAAAACATACAGAAGGTGAACACTTTCTGAACTCGAACTCTGAACATGAATTTGCTGGCGCTTTCTGCTGCCGCTGGAAGGGCAAAGGCTCTTGTGCTTGTGGGGTGCCATTTGGCTGCCTTGTCCCTGCAATAACCAGGAGCTACACTGCTGATCAAAGTGTCATCTCATCTGGCTGGCTGGATGGACGGACGAGTGGGTGGTTCTGCCAGAAAACGAGCGCTTTGACCACCCATCCCACCCTCCCATCCTCCCATCCCGGCCTGCCCCTCGTGCTGGGTCGGTTGAGTGTTTGTGAGTCCAGCCGCGGTTGCCTGCCAAGCCCTAAACATAGTGTGTGCGGGGTAAACACAGCCCTTCACCTACAACATGCAGCGCTGGGCAGATGTGAGGGAGGAGAGATGGGGATCAGTCAAGGATGTCCTCACATAAACCACCTCATCCATCAGGCAGCGCAGGCCCAGATCAACATGCTGAGATCTACGGCTCTTTGTGAAATTAACAGAAGAGTACACTCTGTGCAATTTGTCTGTCTCGGTCTCCCTCTCCCTTTCTCCACTCCTTCCGTGAGGCCGAATGAGTTCTACAAGCTGACACGTCTTTGGCCAAATAGTTTTCTAGGCCTTTAAGGCTGTCACATAAGCACAATTAAGGATGTTTGTTGAGTAGAAGTGCGCCCTAAAACCGATGATTGCACAAATACGTTGTGATGAAAACACTTACATGAAATCACACAGATGAAATCACTTGGATAACAACTAATGGTCCTTTTAAATGGACCATTCGTACAAATAGGGGGCTGTGCTGCCTTTAATTCCTTGAACATGAGGAATAATGGCAGCATTTACCATCAGGGCTCTGGTCTAACACCCAGAGAGCAGGTGATTCTTTGGCATAGACCGAACCATAGCCAGACTAGAGCGGCCCCAAACAGCCCCTGCAGGATCTCTGATATGGGGGACAAACGGGTGTAGCCACATACACTCTGGGTAGTAGCATCTCTGCACTAAAGAGATCTGTCCATTAAGGTTTGAAAAGAGAAAGCTTATATTCCCTGGACACCACCTCTCAGCACAAAACAGCTACTTCAAGTCCCTTCTCCCTCTCTTTCTCTCACTCACTTTCCACTTTAAGTCAGCATAGTCGCACTGCTGTTGTTTTCTGAGGGGATTACAGGTTACGTAGCTTGTAAACACAATTTGCCTTGTTTACTCTGTGCCACTGGAATGTGGATTGCCATAGATTTAGCCTGCACGTTGGGTTTGATTTGAGGTGCAGACAGGTGAGGTGAGGTGGGGTGATCACAAGGAAGATTAGTTGTCTACTTATCAATTGTTTTTAAGCGACAAGGAAAATAGCTTTACTGACATGATAGTCATAGAAAGTCTGAAAGTCTCTATCTGTTTCAGTCTCTCTCCATCCCTCTCACTCTCTCTGACTTCCTTCATCTCTTTCTCTCTCTCTCCCTCCCTTTCGTTTGTGATTAGGCCGTACTAAATCAGCTAACTCACTCTGCCGCTCTCATCATTAATGCATGATCTGCATGGCAGGCTCTTTAATCTGTCCGCTTGTCTCCATGCCGTTTAGATCTCCCTCTCCCTCTTGCCTCGCTGTGTTTACTGCTGATAATATTCAGACATCAGGGCTGATTGAAACCGAGAGATAATTACTTTAAACAATCCCAGGGACAAACACATTGTGCAGTGTCGAATGCACGCACTCTCTGTCTTCCTCCTCCTCCTCATCTTCTTCTTCCTCTTTTCCTGTCTCCATTAAGACTCAGCTTTTGATGATGTGAGGATTCCAATAGAATCCCTAGTTATTACACAGTCATACAATGTGTTATTAACAACTTCACAGCTGGAGGATTTAATATTCCACAGGTTTGTGACGTATTGCGCAGCAAAGCATATGGTTTATGATCAGCTCATTTCAGTCAGTGTGGAGTGGTGCACCACAGCTCTGACCTTGAAGCACATAGCTTTGCTGTTAGTCCTGTTTATTCCCCAACTGTTCTCTTGTATTGGCAATAGATAATCCTCTCTGTGTAATATGATTGCAAATGAGGGGCCATTTTAGGTCTCTTCACTCCGTACAGATGGCTATAAAAATGATACTGGAACAGCGCAGGGTAGAAAAAGCTTTTCAGAACTTGCCTATCATCTAGGTCCCCCCCCCCCCCCTCTCTTCCCATCGGCTGACCGAGTCTCCCTCCCTCCTCTGAGCAGCACGATCTCCAGCTCTGCTACTGGTGGTGGTTTGATGAGCATTAAAGGAGACTGAGAGGAGGGCCATTAATCTCAGGGACCATATGTCTGAGTCTGCGTGCTCCCAGCAGACAGCAGCCGTCCCGCCGAGGCCCCAGCGCCACGGAGCTGTGCAGCTGGGCCACTCCACTGAGCGGCTCCACTACGTACCCTTTGAATCCGGCACCGGTGCCGTCCGGATCTGGCAAAGGCCCGGCAGAGCAGCACCCAATCAGGGCCCAATCTGTCCCAGAGTCTGATACGCTCTGATCCCCGTGGGCATGTCATTACCCACCATCACTCAACTCCACATGGATGTTTTGGAGAAAGCTGGTCTCGTTTCATAGATGTCTGGTTCCTCTGTGCAATAAACTAACTCACCATTTGATCTTCTTGATTACTGCGTGGCTGCATCAGCAGCGATGGGTGAGCTGATTAGCCTAGCAGATTAGCCTGCTTAGAGCTTAGCGTAGCATTAGCTTCTCTTAGATAAACTTCACATGGCCACATGGGGTGCAGGAGGTTGGCTATGTGCTCTGTCTGTGCGAAGCCATTTTGTTAACCAATCTTTTTTCTCTATACAATTTTAAGTGATTAAGGGTTAAAATGGTCCAATAGGCCTAACACAGCCAAATCTGGTCAGGTGATGACTACAACTGATTTGTTAATTGTTTGTTGTTAGATAGCTACTGAATTTGTACACTTCTACTCCTTGTGTTCATGGTAAAATCTGAAAGAAGAAATGAAAGTCTGAAGAGAGTGCTGAAGAGAGGTGGTATAGTGAGAATGACATACTGTAACAGCATTAGAACATGAGTCAGGCCTGATTAGTTACCTGTCTTCATACAAATAATCTCTAATATGAAATACTGCATATGGGCCTCAGTCCATTCAGTCCATGTGGGATACAATTTAACCTTAAAACCTTTGAATGAACAGTCATTACTGCATTTATACACCGCTCATGTCTTCAGTGGAGGTCAGAGAGGGCTGACTTTAGATATTAACTGGCGGTAATTGTTGGATCTTCACACAACGTGATGTGTTATTGGCTGACCTTGCAGCCGAGGCCAGCTGCTCTGGTAATAAAAGGGATCCAGAGAGAGGAAAACTTCCCACCACCTTTCACAGAGGATAAAGAACATCTGACTATGGTTATGGTTATGGTTATGGTTATTTAGCAGACGCCTTTGTCCAAAGCGACATACAAATAAATAACAATACAAATTAAATAACAGTGAACAATTACAAAAGGGGAGAATAGCAATATTATCAATAAAACAATCAATTAAGCACTAACCTAATGAGAAATAAAACAACAAGCAGACTGGACCAGTGTTTTGTGTACGAACTGATGCACGTGACAATTAGTTACCATTGACAATTAATGGCCAATTGACTCCAATTGTGAAACAATATAGGATTTTTTCAGGTTTAGATCCTAGTAGTCAACTACTGGCTTCTGAGCCCTACAGTATATAGTGTTTAAAACTACTCAAAGTCTTCTCTTAGTTGTACCCCTTTTTTAGATTTCACACAAACTTTTCCTCCTCCAACTTCCACAGATGTTTGGGATGCGTGTTTCATTATCACTGTGCTTCCAGACATGGCACTGACGCGGGTGTCGGTGTTGTGCATGTGATAAGACAAGGTGAAATGTGAAGACTGCACACAAAACAGATGGCTCTAACTCAAATCTCAGTTATAGCAATATATTCTTTGGCTCGCCCCGTATACTTCATCAACTGAACTTACGAAGCATTCTTTGAATATTTGTTATGTTTAATTGCACACTGATGATGACAACAACATCGCTTATGTCTGTATCCAAAACATATTATTTCCTGCCCTAAAAATGGAATACATGCTATTAATATAAGTAATCATTTTTGATTCAATGTTCTCTGTGGCTGTGTAGTAGGATTGCTTATTTTACACATGATAATTTGGATTATGTCCTGCAACAATAGCTACCTCATTAGGCGTTCTCTTTTTCTAGTGGATGACATAACACAGACATTGATTAGGAGCTACGAAAGGGGAGGGGGGGGGGGGGGTGCGGGTCTCCCGATGGAATCTCTTTTCCCCTGGTGAAGAATAACACTACAAATATTCCATGAATGCATGCTCTTCAGAATTACTGGAACACCTCCTCAAATATACATTAAATATGTTTCCTAATTGTATGCCCGCAGCCACTTCAACCTGCATGACTGACTCTGATGAGCGATGACTAATTTACTGAAATATCATATACTGATGTTGGGTAGTATTTCTCATCCAAAATCTTGAACCTGGGATGTACAGTACAGTACATGAAACTATCAATAGACTTTGCTGTTAGTTTGCTGATACCCGTAGTTTCTTTTTGGTCATGGGGATGTAAAATACCACCCTTACCTGTGTCAATAACAGTCAATAACAGCCACACAGTAAAACTAACTCAGTGGTTGTTCAAGCTATTAAACATTGACCATTCATTGACCTTTTCCCTTGTTACTGTTTTTGTGATCACATCTCACACCAGAACAATTTACTCTGCCAACACACACGGTTGGAAACTCAACACCAGTGAATTCGCAGTGGGTCACTTTAAAATCATTACGGTGGAGCTGATCAGCGGGCCTCTTTGGAAAACCAATAGTTTGGTAACGCTGTAATGGAAGAGGACTGGATCAATAGCATCTACTTAGTCCTTTTGATTTTGTCACTATCTATTTTCTTATGGAGAGCAGAAAGGCAAGGGCAGCCATTACTAATGCAATACCTCTCTCTCCACACATCCAGTGAAATAGACCCCTCATGGCTGTTTCCAGATGCGCTGAAGCGGTCATATGGAAACAAAGGACGTTCAGGCACGCGAGGCCTCATGTAACAGACGTTTCCCAGAAGACGCCCACAATTCCACAGCAGAGCAGCACAGCTCTGATAAAGCATATGGCCTGTTTCTTAGAAACCACAGGAAACAGTTCAACCCTTGAGAGACGGTAAGCCCTATTAGGATGTGATGCTACATTCTATCATACAATGTGACATGAGTATACTCTTCTCCATTCATTCCTCTCCATTGCTCGCGTCATCGTCTTTGATGCAAATCAGGCCAGGACCATAGAGTGCTTGCACAATGGACCTAAACTCTTCCAATAGCAAGCAGTACATTCAGTTCTAGTTCAGGTCTAGCTTGAATCTCAGCCTGCAGACGGGCTGCATCTTTTTATCTTCATTGCTCACCGGTCTTGTTATGGTCTGAACCAGATTCAGTCCCTTTCACAGAGTGTTTTGTTCATGCAGGCTGTTTATCTGACCTCACTTGGCTTCACGCGATGCGCAGTGTTTCACTGAACGTTGCTTCCCCTCGCACTCTTGAGCTTTTCTGCAGCGTCCCAGTTTAGACGAGCTGTTTACTCTACAGCAGAGGAAAGAGCTCAGAGCGTGTTGTCATCGACTAACCCGTTAATCACGCGTACAAACTTCTCTGGAGGCAAGCAGGCGAGCGCTTTCTCGACAAAATGAGAGACAACTTGCATTAATTCTTTCCTGCCTCACATAAATCCCCAAGGTTTGGTGCGTGTTCGGGCCATTATCAAGTTGATTTAATATAATTAAGAATTCATGCCATCTGAAAGGGAAAATCAGGAGGTTTTTTGAGGATGGTTGATCTCAGTAGTCTGAAGCAGACACAGACAGTGTGCTAGTCATTCCCAACCGCCCATTGCGATCTTCTGAGGAGCGTCTGTTATGTCGACAAACCATTCATGCTAGGTCAAACTGTAGATCCTATTCTTCAGTGGTTCCGTGTTGGTGGAATGAGTTGCCCATGCAGTGCTCTCCGTTCCAGCAACAGTTTTGTTTTTTTTACAAATTTGTTTAATATGCACTTAGTCTTTTGAGCGTTTGTTATGTGTTATGGTTTGTATAATAGTATTGTTTTGTTATAATTTGTCCATTGTTAGAATTTGACATTTATTCTGCTATTGTCCTTAAATTTAGCCTTACCATGCTATAGTTATTGTTATTATATAATTAACTGAGTGACTTATTTGATTGCTATTCTCATTTCATTGTTTTGTGTTCCAAAACCACAGACACAATACATAACATACATTTGGAGCAGTAGACACAATACATAACATACATTTGAGTTGGTATGTACATATTGTATGTACTCCATACATTCTACAATGTATACTGAAGAGCTTTTTTGCAACTGACTGGTGTAACTTTGAACTGTCTCAGATCTACCTGATGTGAGCCGAATCTATGAGAGGTCCTTTCCAGACAGGAGCCTGCTGCTCACTGGGTAGGCTTATGCCCCATTGCCAGAGGTGTAAACTGATTTGGTGTCCTCTCAGAGAGAGGAGGGGAGGTGGTGCTTGCCCTTCCATAGAAAAAGCACCCCTGAGGAGGTCTCTCTCTCCTCCCTTCTATCTCTGTCTCGTCTCCACCACCATCACCACTACTGCTGCTGCTGGAGTGATCTCTACTCCAGTCATCCCACCTGCCTAGCATTGAAATGAGTATCAGCCAGTATCTATTCATGTCAGCTTAGCCCCTGTACTAGCCTTGGGGCTTGTGTTTGTGTCAGGCACAGACTAGTAATTGGGATATTTGGGAATTTTCCCAGTTGGCTGTAGTCTTTAGAGGGCCGTTTTTTTCATCCCTAGATGAATATTATTCTATACCTACAGTATTTGACGTTACAGCTGCATTAGAACTACAACGTATCCAACTCTGGAAAGGAGCAGTAGAAAGATGCTTTAGAAAAAGAGCTGCAAGGTGCCGTGCTTGGTGCTGCGGAGTACATAAATGAACTGGCTATTTTCTGATGCGTCTTTCAAGCACTTCTCTCTTTTTTTTCTACAACAAACTGCCTGCATGGACTGAATACTTTGCAGTTCTTATGTCAAATACTCTATTTCATATTACGCGTCATGCCTGGGGCACTATTGCATGTTGCCTTGAAGTCAAACAGCACAACACATCAATGCATAAGATCAGGATAGTTTGGACTCAAATGTGTTACATTACAAGATATGAATGTTTGGAATGAATGTTTCAAAATGTATAAAATATGGGCTATGTTCCTATGTAGCCTAATATTCGCTGATAAATACATAATTTGCTGACAAATATCTGATTTTAGGCTACATTTCTAATAAGTAGGTGAACAGACAGGGGAAGATTAGAGGAAGAGGGCCTTTTATTTTCTGAGTAACCATGGGGAACACACATGTTCATCGGCCTACATCACCAACAATAGGCTACTAATCAGCCGACTTACTGTTTAGTTAATCAATTAACATGTCAAATTTGGCTCATGAAATTGAGGCCGCTTTATAGGATTTTTCTGGGCTGCTTTTTGTTAACAGTTCACCTCTGTTTTATGTAAGCCTGTGTGTGTGTGTGTGTGAGAGAGAGAGAGAGAGAGAGAGAGAGAGAGAGAGTGAGTGAGTGAGTGAGTGAGTGAGTGATTGAGAGAGAGAGAGAGAGAGAGAGCGAGAGAGAGAGGGAGAGAGTGAGAGACAGAAAGAGAGAGAGGGAAGTAGTATGTATAGTTTAGTATGTACATCTGTTTGCATGAGTATGTATGATAAATCTCTGTATGAACTGTATGGACCACCCCTGACGATTTGGCATACAGCTGAACCGTGGATCGGTTGCAAATTTGAGTCAGTAGTCAAGATGAAATAGAATGCTACTGCTGCTGTTACTTGTTAGAGTACAGTAATTTCCCCCATATAAGCCGCATTGTGTATAAGCCGCAGGGCAGTGTTTTATGCAAGTTAAAAGAGACAAAACCATATTAACACCATATTAAATGCCCCCCTGTATTTTGCAAAAGCACTGTATAAGCCGCGGCTAATAGTCGGGAAATTACGGTAATGATTCTCCAAATATAAGTGCAGAGTTGTGGGCAGTAAGTGATTCACATGTTAAAAGCAGGAATTTGTGGTGAAACTGGATTCAGACTTCATAGAGAAGAGCAACGTGATGCACTCACTACACAAACAGTAATTCCCTTTACACTTACAAAGGCAAACATACTTCTGTTTGTCTGCAGAGATCCTCTCCATATAGTATAGATGTCTAATGATGTTTTAGCCTAGTTTATAGCTTAAAAACCTATTTACTTTGACATTGTGTTGCCCCCAAAGGCAAAGCTATATGCTATTCAGTTGTAATGCATATTTTGGTCTAGCTCAGACTTGCATCAATTTATATGGTTTTGGTCCTGCAAATATTTGCACTTGTTATCATCCAAAAATAGACCCTGGGTTGTTGTTAGACTGGAGTTTCCCTTTAAGCCCTCAGTATTTCTGTATAGTTCTGTATGAATCATACTAATGTACTTATGTACAGCAACACCGTGGTTAGTGTCTGTGTTGTAAGTATGAAATCTAAAAAACAAACAATGCGTTAGTGTGATTGTGGCAGTGTACAGATCTTAAAACACTGTTCATGGAACAGCAAGTTCTTCTGAGCAACTGTTCGGGGTATTTCCTAGCATTACAACACCTAACCTAATTTTCAGTTTTTATCTGCAGGCAACTTGCCGAACAACGTAAAAGAGAGAGAGCGAGCGAGAGAGAGACAAAGACCTTCTGTAATGAGATGCATGTATGTCCTTTAGCAGAGGAGTTCAGTGCTGGCCTCGGCAGCATTAAACCCAGAGGAAGAACAGGGTGACATTTCACAATACATCTGGGAGAAGAGTCACTGGAGCTATAACTGTAAGGTCATTATGCAGTAGTATGATTTGATTGAACTCTATTCTAAACAGTTGAAATGGCCACAACAGAAAACAAATGCTGAGCACTGAGAGCCACATTATTGTGTTTGTTTGACTAAAAATACTCAATTATGCACTTAGTCAGGAAAATTGAAGCCATTTGTTCTGCTGTTAGATTGGGTCGATTGATGTAATGACACGCATTGTTGCTTTTCGGAGCAAGCAACACAATCCCAACAAAGTGGATTGATTCAACACTCAACACTTCATTCCTCAACAGTGTCTGTCCCTGGGCCTGATATGACTAAGCAGAAACCTCCAGTGGAGCAGAGGGGCAACAGCTCACTTGATCTTGAATATGGACTGTGAAAGCGGGGCCTCACAATCCTTCTGGCTTTTTGGGTTTTAAGCAGGAGATGTTAGAAAAGTTACCACAGCGATAACTAGGTTGTTGTGGCCAAGTGTTCAGAATGATGTTTTTAACATGTAACATTGCTTTTTGATCCTTCCATGTCGGCTCTTCCTATCATTGTGAAGCAGAATTCACCAAGCGTTGGATTGTTCATCCACTAATAGGGAATGTGAGCTGGGTTTGGACCGTTGTGAGACAGGTTAGTTTTACCCTACTGATGATGTGTTGTTGCAATGGTAATCCTGTATGAGAGGAACCGCAGGTTCAGACATTTGGTTTGTGCGCTTGGCTGAGGAGCCACTGGTGCGAAGCTACCATCTGCAGGATTATGACTGTGAAGTCAGAATCCTTCCCAGACGTAGCGATACCCATGCGCCTAAATGACACCTGCGCAAGTCCTAACACACCTATAGCAGTAGAGGCAGTTGGATAAACAACACAAGATCCTTTCCAGCTTGAGGCTAGGAGTCCATTTCCAAAACTTTGTGCTGTGCCCATGCCTGTGTCCAACCGTTAAATGACAGCGAGCCATCTAGGAAACTCTGAATTACTGTGGCCATTTAAAAAGTAGTCCTTCAGGAAACACCGCAAATCAAGCCCATCTATATTTCAGTGCAACACCCATCGCTAGAAAAACAGCTGATATTTTTACCACTCTGTTCAGATCCCTAGAGCACCTTGATCAGATTAGGGCCAGCTATGTTATTGTCAGCCTCAGTCTGCCCATGACACCCCTCCCCCACATCAGATCTATTTCCATTGATCTAACATGGCCTCACTGTCATATACACTCATTACCCTTTCTCTCTCTCTCTCTCTCTCTCTCTCTCTCTCTCTCTCTCCTTCCCTCACCAATCACTCTCCACCATAAGGACAGCTGATTTCTTTTGTCATATCCATCAGCCGTCAGCCACATCTTGACCACATCTGAGCCAGATCTGCTAAAGCACTACTAGTCTCATTGACACCTCCCTCTCCATGTCTTGCGTCCTTTGTGGAGTGAAAGTGGAGAGAGCATCTCCTGTCAGTACTGTGACATATGTGAGCCAGAGCTAGGAGCTCCTTGTGCTACTGTGACTTGTGAACATGCGCCTTTTGTCAAAGCCAGTAATCAAAAGCAGATGCTCTCTCACTCTCTCTCACTCTCTCTCCCTCTCCCTGGGTCTGGGGTAATTGTGTGTTTTTTTTTCTCTCAAAAGGCGGTTTGTTTTACTCTACCCCATTTTGAGTGGCAGTCAGATTGAAACCAGTCGCAGCGGAAGCTTCCTCTAAATAAAAAAGTTGTTTTGTTGAGAGATTTCTGATGGGTGCTTTTCTCTGTGGCTTTAGTGTTTACTCCAGTCTGCTGCAGACTGCCATTCATCTGAGTTTTCTAAGGATACACTGATTCAGTCAAAAGAGGAGAGGGTGCTGTCGTATCCTCGGGTGACCTGACGTGATGCGTTTCCCCCAAACGTCGAGAAGAAAAAAAAACACTGCAGAGCAAAGTGACATCCTCTCTCACTGTTTTGCTGTAGTGTTCCTGTGATCAAAGCAAATCAGAACAGCAGATGGCTCCTGAATGGAACTGTGTCTGAGCCGCTCGGGCCCAGAACTGGGCCAGCGACGTTCCAGAGTCGGCCTCTGTTTATTGGGGTCAGAGTATTATGTATGCTGCATAATTTTTGCATTTGGAGGGGGAAGAATAACATTAAGCTGCGATTGGACTCTTCCTGGTGTGAAATGGATGACGGGATATGTGTGCAAATGTAATTACTATGCATGATGAACTCGGCCTGGTGATGAAGAGGGTGTCAGCACTGCGGAGCGGTTCCGAGGGGGGTGAGGAGCGGAGCGGGGGCGCACAGCTCGCCATAACATCCATCCTGGTAAAGTAACTCAGCAACAAATGGTGGCACGTTGTGGAGCCTCCGCATGGCTTCATTAGCCAAGCTGAGCCGCGGGCGCGATAATCATGATATCAAATGACGAGGGTAGGCCCCTGCTCCTGGGCAAAGCTGTGGCATGGTAAATAAAAACATGCCGATTTTAGCAGCGCTAGCTGTGTTTAAGAGGCTAACTTGCAAACAACATTTGTTTGACTTAATTAGCTCGGCGTTCAGGGCGTTCGGTGAAGAGGCGGCCTAAACGAGGAGAAGATTTAGAGTGAGCATCAAAAGAGGGGGTTGTTACGCTGCACAGAACTTTGCATAAAGCTGTTTAATAATTCTGTTACTCTGAAGGGAGTGTTTATCTGAACTCGAAGAATATTAACGACTCTTCAGTTCAACTAGCACACATGAAATCTCACCATGGTACACACTTACAAAGCTCGAAGCAATGTTAAACTGATTGGATGAATTTGAAACTTTGTGTTTCAGTACGATCCCCCAAATAAAAAGGCGTTCATGATTCCATCCTGCAAATGGCATGGTTACTCTGTGTTTCACAGTGATGTATCCATTTGAGTGTTCCAATGTGGTATGCTTTTTGAATGGGGATGTTATATGTCACATGCTACAGTGCATGTGCTCTGGATGGGACATACAGTATGCTAATGATTATCCTACATTAAAGAATCAATCAATCTATCAATATATCAATCAATCTATCTATCTATCTATCTATCTATCTATCTATCTATCTATCTATCTATCTATCTATCTATCTATCTATCTATCTATCTATCTATCTATCTATCTATCATATCTTTAACATCAGTGTAGATGGAAGGCCATCTTGCCATCTTGGGGCCCTCAAATGTCCCCCCAAAAACATTTATAGATGTGAAGCTTAAAAATTCACAACCAGAAGAGATAATCCAAACTAATATGCAATTTCCCAGTGTTGTGCGGTTGCCTATTTATACTCAGCCATGTGAAGTGGTGATAAATGTTTGAGGATGCGAATGTGTCAAGGGAGTTTCTCAAACCTCCAACCTTCATAAAATACTGTTAGGCCAACCGCTTTATCCATGAAAGGATTCTGGGGAATCACGATGCAGTTGACTTGTGATAAATATTAACATACCTCCTCCAGTCAAAACATCAGTAGAAAAACAATTAATAGGCTTTCACACATTCCCAAGAGAAAACGAACCAAGCACACGGCAAAACACACAAGTCAAATGTTCAAAGTAGCAGAGGATGCGCCTCTCAGTGCTGCCCACTAGCCGTGGAAAGGTGTTCAAAGGCATGTCTGGCTCAACCATATTGGTTTTGTGTTTCTCGGATATTTGTGCCCCAGTGGCATTAGCAGTAGGTCAACACCACCATCGATGGGGAAACACGAAACGAGGTTTTAAAAAAGGCCTTCTGTGTTCAGCTGGAAGAGACCTCATTTTATGCAGAGTGACTATAGTGCTAAGAATGACTAGGGCTTAAATGTCTGAATAGTATCGAAACATGATAGGCCGAATGTCCATCACTGAATTGATGTCTGATCTTCCTAAACAAGTAGGCTGTTAGTGTTTTAGCTATGCATGTAAAAATCATTATTTCATAGAGAAATTCAGTGCGGGCGCTATATTTAAACCTAGGCAATAAAACCTACTCCGGTTTCTCCTCGGCGTTTTTGAGCAAGTCGGGAATGAGCGTGTTGAAAAAGTGGGTGTCGCTGTGCATCGAGACTCGCGCTGATGCAGCGAGCACTTTTAAACACATAAACGCTACGGTTGTCAGTGCGGGAAGTCGAAAGGTGGACACCGCGGTATCGGCTGTCAGCGTCTTGGACTGGACGGATCCATTCCATTTAGGCTACATGCTGCAAAGATACCAGTAGCCTGTTAGTCTGTCTGAATTTCTACTTTACTTGTGTGGTCCTCTGGCCGCGTTTCGTTTGTATGGGGACAGTGCAAGACGAAGCGTTTCAGCACCCACTGCGAATTGAACAGGGAAATGGTAACATATGAACCACATTGGAAGGAACATGGTTGAGAGGACCAGTAAATTTTTGTTCATTGTTGTCGGATCTGTTCTCTTCATGCTGATTTTATATCAGTACGTGGCGCCGGGGATGATGAACTTCGGGTCTCCCCACGGTTACATCGTTGAAGACGATGCGGATATCTTCCCGACTCCAGATCCACATTATGTGAAGAAGTACTATTTTCCAGTTAGAGACTTGGAACGCACGGTGGATTTCGACATCAAAGGGGACGATGTGATCGTGTTTCTTCACATACAGAAAACCGGGGGTACCACTTTCGGGAGGCACCTGGTTCAAAATGTGAGGCTAGAAGTGCCGTGCGATTGCAGACCCGGACAGAAAAAGTGTACCTGCTATCGCCCAAACAGAAAAGAGACCTGGCTGTTTTCACGATTTTCTACCGGTTGGAGTTGTGGTTTACATGCCGACTGGACCGAGCTCATCAATTGCGTACCGACAGTGCTTAATAAAAAGGAGAACAAATTGAAAAACTTAAGGTATGAATGTTGATCCCGATTCTCTCCAGCTGAAGTTGTTTCTAAAGTTATTGGCCATTATTAGTCACATAGCCCTACGAAATCCCATTGTATTATAACTCTATAGAATGACAATTAATAACTATAGAATGGCAATTAATTACGCTGCTATCGATGTCCGAGTTTCACTTCTGTCTCGAAATTAGAAGGCCCTGGTAAATATTCAGATTAACAGTGTAAATACTCACGAAATATGTGCTCTGTAACTTAAACTATTTAGCAAAATTGTTTATGCATTAATGACTTGCTGGCAATTTGCATTAGTTACTTTTGCAGCTATCATATTTGCTGAGGTGCATATAGGCTACCACTGCATTTCTAAGCACTCAAGTGTGTCACTGCATCAGGACTGCGCTGTTGCAAGCTAAATGGTGATTAATCAGATGCTATGAGGCAGATCTATTGTTGGGCGCCTCAACATTCTTGTGTTGGTTTGATGAAGTCCTTAATACGTCTATGGATTCTGATACATACATTTGTAGTGTTACGCGTCTTTCCCGGCTAGGCATGGGAAGTGGAAAATTACAGTGTGGCGAGGGAAGAAACCTTGTAAACACTGAAGTAATGCCTACTAAATAAGCAGCAGTTGACGCTTGAGTAGACTTTCTCACCTCCACCTGGCTTTGACACTTGGGCTAGAATTTAGCAGGGTAGGGTGCCTCTCTAACACAGGTGGCCAACATGTCCTGATACGTTGCTGATATTCCTGTGAATAAGGGCACATGAATACATTCATAATTAATGGTTTGACTGTCTAAAAAATATTGGCATACATACTCAAATTACATGCATTTTTATTGAACACATATACAGTTCTCTGGTTCATTGAGACTTGTTAAATGCGTTGTAAACCTATTACGCTACTTAGTTGCTTGCGTAAAGGTGGTTACATTACGCAGGTTAAACACTTGATAACAAGATGCCGATTCTAACCACTGAAAAAGGTCCATCTTGTAGCCTCGGCCGCCGAGCTATTCAGGCTACTGTGCTCCCCACCAATTTCCCTCCACGACTGGGAAGGAGGAGAGGGGGCTCTCGGCTCCCCCCAGCAAAGGCACGAGACCACAGGCTCCGCATCGCTGAAACCATGGCGATTAGCACATTTATCTCCGACTCCTCTGCCACCAGTGGTCGCGGGCTATTCTTTGTTTCACATTCCTACACATGTCAAGGAGGGATTTTATGTTTTCTCCTTTTCCTCACACCCCAAAGGATATAACGTTAGACAACGGTTAGAATCCCTACCAGTATGTCGCCACGAGTCTCCCAGATTTCGTGGCATGTGTTTTTCGAACTTTCGTCATAGATTTAGCTGTAGTTCTTAAATTGTGACAGATGATTCAGTTTTTAACATCAGCCAAGAGTTTTAGTAAATGCTTCAAAGTCATCAAACTCACATACACCAACCACCTTAGAAAAACCCGCAAACCCGCGCCTCCCCGGGGGAAAAAAACAACAACACTGGCGTCAGCGTTCGTAATTCGAAGCAGTGTTCTCGTGTCTCTCAGTCTGTACCTAATGAGGTGTTATTCTCAGCAAAGAAAGCTGTGTGGAAGAGGAGCGGTCTGATGACATGGCGTTAGTTGTTGCTTGGTCATTTGATGCTTTTCGAAATGACAATCTTCCATGTATTGAAAATCAGAGTTGTTCTGCAGCGGCGTTTTGATATGGCAAGAGTCGAAATAAGTATTGAGGGCCTTCCGCTTAACATACATTTCTTGCTTCCACTGTGCTTATTCAGAGCTCAGTGGAATAATTAATTATTTTAACTCGCAATGTTGCATGGAAGAGGGAGATTATGAAACTTCAGAGAGCAACCACACGTTGAGTCAGAATCAGATCATGTTATTTAATTGGTAAAAAAAAAAAAAAAAAAAACATTCAAAGGAGGAAAGATTATTTCCCCACCAAGCTGTTCTTCTTTTTGAGGGAACTGATAGGACTATCTTTTTTCCCTTTTAATAAGTGCAAGCCAAGCATTTCCCGTTTCTTTTTATGTATAGCTGGAGGATGATATTTGAGGCCTCTGTGAAGAATCCTCTGCAGTTTTGGGGTAGCACGTTGGCTGTCACACGACTCTCTATCTCAGTGCAAAACTATGGGCATCCCATGTTCCGTTAGGTGCGAAATGTTTTGGTGTTCGATGAAAGACATCATCTGAACCAGACTATGAACCAGAATAAATGTTTGAGATTGTGAAGGTTTAACATGTTGGTTTTAATGAGGAATTTCTGTTTTAATTTCACCATGTCTCCTGATAGTAATGTTATGTGTGCTATGCTCTTGTTGGCCCAGTCTGTGTGAATGGGTTTTGATATTGGTCATATTTATACCACCTTCAGTCATTCTCCAGCAGATTTCTTGTTGTTTGTTGTGAAGTTTTTGGTTTCAACTGATTTCAATGCAAAGGCAGCAAATGCTTTCCTTCAACTGATGGTTTGTAGTCATTTAGTCATTGTGAGTCAGAGCACATTTTCCAGTTCGTTTAGCACACCACAATGGTCTCTGTGAAGCAGGAGACGCGTGTGAATGGCATGATATTTTTGTTGTTGTTTAATTGGTTAATGAGTTGCATAGCACCTCATAGGCATTAAAAGTGCCATTTTCATTTGGTGAACCATCTGGTGTTGAATCTGTGCCTCTCAACCATTGGAAAACACACACACACACACACACACACACAGGATTCAAATTGTTGAAAGGAGACGCTGAGCTCAAGTAGGAGAATATGTTTGCCGCTGCCACCGCCACCGGCTGTCATTATCCTCCAATTGCAGGTCTTTGTCTGTGCTGCAGTGTAGCTCTGGGCCCTCTGCGACCGTGCTCTTGTGGAGGTGTGACCCGTGCCCAAGAAATCCACTCATGGCCTGCTCAGCTGCTGTGGAGTGCTGGGAGGGACATGCAGCTCACTGGGTGGTGCTGTGGGGGGGAGGGGGGGTGAGGTTAGAGAATATGGGCTCTGCCATTAATCCACAAAATCATTTTAGGATTTACCGTCCCCATGGTGTGATGGTGAATGATGAAGTACAATCGGAAATAACAACTGCAGAATGTTCTGGAATGGTTATTTTATTATAACTCCTCAGACTGTCCTCAGTGGTGATTGGTGATTTCTCTCTGGCGTGTTGTAACCGAACAGTAGCTGGTTGTTATATTAAAGCCATGAAGATGTCTGTATCCAGACCTAGCCTACGGGGGGCTTTAATGAGGAAATGCGACGTGTGTCATATGCGGTATGCATGTGCGGGGGCGGCGTGGGAGAGGGTGGTGTGGCCCCGTGTCCTCAGGGTCCTGTTGTACTCCAGCCCGCGCTGCTGAAGCGTGATTCATAATCCCAGTGTCCCCTAAAAGGAGTCGTTATCTGAAATTTAATTAAAAAGAAGTTTGATTTGATCTTTTACTGAGTGATATTTTTAATTTCATCCTGTCTGAAGAATGAACTCCATTCCTTTACATTTCACTCCCTCTTAGACACTTATCTCACTTTTCTCAACCCCCCCTTACTCTCTCTCTCTCTCTCTCCCTCCATTTTTGTGTGACTTACCTCCTTCACTGCCTGCTCTTTCTCTCTCTTTATCCATGCATGTCCCTCTTTCTGCCCTTTCCTCCATCTCCCCTTCTCTCTCTGTCTCTTCTCTCTCTCTCTCTCTCTCTCTATCCCTCTCATCCCCTCTTCCTTCCTCCTCGTCCCCTCCCTCTGGCGGTGTAACTCTAATCAAACAGCCAAGGTAATTTTCCACACTCTGGCTTTATGGATATGGGCTGCACAGTACACCCCGAGCGTGACCAGAACATTAGAGGAAATGTATTTTCATGGAAGATTTGCCGCAATTTCCAAAATGGCTCCTTCGCCTAATGGGCAACTGCTTTCTATATAATGACTAAGTTCTCATATTTATACATGGGGAGAAAAGGGG
Organism: Sardina pilchardus; assembly: GCF_963854185.1. Taxonomy (NCBI): domain Eukaryota; kingdom Metazoa; phylum Chordata; class Actinopteri; order Clupeiformes; family Clupeidae; genus Sardina; species Sardina pilchardus. Next base: position 7,584,404 of record NC_084995.1, read on the forward strand.
AGGTGGGCTTTAAAAGGGGGGGCACAGCCTAGATGACAGGGGGGTGTCTAAGAGGTAAAATTCAATTAGCTTAGCTGTCAGATAGGTGGTGTTCTTCTAAATTAAGCTCGTTTTTTTTTGTGTGGTCTGGAGGGGATTGTTGGAGGGGATTGGTTTGATGAAACGCAGTGCAGTCAATGGGTGGGTGTTATGAGGAGCCATGGTGCGTGGAATTCCTATCAAAGGATGCCTGCGAGGAGGCTCCGTAGAAGACCTGTGAGGAGAGGAGAGGAGCGGAGCGGAGAGAGGAGCCGAGGAGCAGAAAGGAGAGGTGGCCTTAATTGAGGTGAATTATGGAGGATGTCTCCACGGGCTGCTACTGCCCTCCAGGCAATAAAAGGTCATCCTCTTCACATTGAAGGGCCAGCTCCCACCGACTGAATTTGCCGCTTGTGTGCTTCTCTCCTTCCTTCCCTGCCTCGCTCTCTCTCTCCCTCCCTCACTTTCTCTCTCTCTTTCTCCCTCTCTCTTTCTTTCCCTTCCTCTCTCTTCCTCCCTCCCTCTCTCTTTCTCTCCCTCCCTTACTCTCTCCCTCCCTCCCTCCCTCTCTCTTGTGAAGTGTTGGTCAGAGGACAGCCACAGCTGTGTGCCATAGCTCGCTGCTTATTTCTCTGTCCGTTATGTGGTGGTCTAGCACAGCAGCAGCAGGAGCAGGAGCCGGAGCAGCACACCGCTAGGCAGCCAGCGTCGGCTGTCTGGACATGTCAGGCGCTGTATTCCCCCCCGCTGCGTGTCCACCCCGGTGCTCCTGATGTGGGTGGAGGCCAGTGTGTCCAGTGGGTGTGCGGTCTGCACTCAGGCTGCTGGTCTGTGTTGTGGTGATGGCCAGAGAAGCCCGTCGGCGCATTAAATATGTGCATGTGTAGCAGAGCTCAGCGGCCCAGCGGAATCTGGTTTATGAGCAGAGAGGCATGTTATATTGCCCTTCTCTCTCTCGCTGCACTTTAAATCTCTCCGCCGCCACACCAAACACACTTTGTATTGCTAAAGCTTTTTGAAGAAGTGATCTGTAATTGAAAAAGAGACAATGACAGTAACAGTACTCTGTGTGTGTGTGTGTGTGTGTGTGTGTGTGTGTTTTACACATGTGTCATTGATTGGGGGAGGTAGTGTGTGGGTATGAAGTGGCTCCCTCACTGAAGCGGCATGACTTTGGGCAGAATAGTTAGGTGTGTGTGTGTGTGTGTGTGTGTGTGTGTGTGTGCGTGTGTGTATGTGTAACCATGCCTTCTCCTAAGCAGGCTGGCCCCAATGTGTTAATCCCATCAGATCAGCGCGGATTAAATACCGTCGGCCCCAAAGCCGGTTACGTGGCCGACGCCGTGCAGATCCCAAGACAGCATGCATGGAGGAATCTGTGTCTCAAACTCAAGTGACTCTCGAAAAAATCTCTTTTGGACAGACTCTCTCTCTCTCTCTCTCTCTCTCTCTCTCTCTCTCTCTCTCTCTCTCTCTCTCTCTCTCTCTTTCTTTCTCTTTCTCTTTCTTTCTCTGTCTCTCTCCATCATTTGATTGATTGATTTGATTTGTTTCATAGTGTCATGCAGTAGTTGTAGTCTTTTGTCCACTGGCAGTAGATCTTTCCATTGTGAGCATATAGGATAAAGTTAAACTCTAAACTCTTTTAATGTGTTTTTTACCTGTGGAATGCCCACAGCAACAACACATTGATCAGAGCCAATGTCACCTTCACAACTTGACCTCAGCACAAGTCCCTAATGATGAGTGTCATGCCAAAGTGAAGAGATGACGAAGAAAAGTAAATAACACACTTGCGCCCCTCTTCCACTCTGTCCCTGTGTGTGTGCGGTGGGGTGGTATTTCTCTAAGGGTTAGAGTGAACTCTTGCTCACCTGCCTGGTGGTGATGGTGATGGTGGTGATGATGAGGAACTGTTGATGGAGCTGACAGGCCTCTAGGCATCCTGATAATGGAGTTCACGCAGGGGTCGCGCGTGTTGCGGTGCAACCACATCCGTACCAGTGTCAGGTTAACCGCTAGCGCCTTCACTGGCCCGACCACATGGTTAAGCAGTTCCTGCATCCACACGGCTGGCCTGGGGTCAGCTCAATCACCAGCATGCCCGACGGCGTGTTTGAACAGTTACTTGATCCGCTCGCTCCATAGGTTCTAGAAGTCCAACACCACCTGAACAGTTATTTACTAATGTGTCTGTTTTAGGATCAGTCAAGTCCTCATAGGCCCAGCAGTATGTTTAACGGGGTGATTCAACATAGCATTGAAGTGGACGCACACACACACACACACACACACACACACACACACACACACACACACACACATACACAGTACACACACACACACACACACACACACACACATACACAGTACACACACACACACACACACACACACACACACACACACACACACACACACACACCTACACCTGCCCTCAGCCATCTTGTCTTTTCTGCCGACACAGTTGCTGTTGATTTATTGCTCAATCGCTTCAAAGCCTCTTCAGGATTGTTTGAAGTGTGTAATATGTGGACAGATTAAATACGCATATGCACACATGTACACACTCGAAACACTGGAGAAGGAGAGAAAAGAGAGAGAGAGGGAGAGATTGCTTGAGGTGGAATTTTTCATGAAGAGAGTAGAAAAGGAGATACTTTTCTCCCTTACACTTGCTCTTTCGTAGCCCTGCTGTTGTTATGATAATGTATGTGCAAGCAGGATTTGTCACCGTGACTGCGAGGTGTATGTGTGCATGTGCATGGGGACTTAGTGGAGGTGAGGCTATGGGGTAGACTGAATAGAGAGAAAGAGGAGAGAGAGAGAGAGAGAGAGAGAGAGAGAGAGAGAGAGAGAGAGAAAGAAAGAAAGAGAGGGAGCGTTGTCCTTGAACCGGCCTGGAGGACGGTGTAGCGTGAACGAGTGCTCTAATGCTTGTACTCTGTCTGTAATGGCTCTTTAATAAACAAAGAACTGACTCTGCTTCCAACCCTCCACACACACACACACACACACACACACACACACACACACACACACACACACACACACACACACACAGACACACCACCATCAGCATCTCCACCACTTCCCCGGCCTGCTGCTTTGCATAAGTGAGTGCTGTTGCTCAGGCCTGGACACACGCTCGGATTCTCTCAGTCGGCTGAGCTGAGCCCCTCTCCTCAGCGCTGGCCAGAGCCCCACCTGTTATTCGCTCTCCACGACCTGCTTGTTTCATTTTCTGTTGATTTAGAATCTTGGATTTTCCATTTTGTTTTGCCTATTTTACATATTTTTTTATTTTGTTTGTTTACTTACGTAAATATATGTATTTAATGTCTTTTGACAGCTTGCGTCTCATTTGAGATGGTCTTGAAAGCAATCCTCCCTGAGCTTCAGGCTTATTTCAAAATGGATGGTTTGCCACTGATGTTTGGCCTCCCCATAATCAGTTGTGCTCTACGTGCTTGTTATCTTTAATACATCTATCAAGTCTAAGTGCTGAGTGCGAGATATCCGATTAACTGGTTACAAAACAATTAGTTCTGACAGCCGGGTGTGTTTCTGTGTCGATTTGATTGTTCCACTAGCCACAGAAAATATTGCTTTGAGGTCCTCAGTGGATGTTGTTGATTGAAAAGCGCTTGTCCTATATGCAAAATCACCCATTGATATTCTAGGTGAGAAGGCTGATAATCTGTCCAAATTAATTTCCCTGTGCGGAGGACAAATTGCAGTGTGATGACTGATTAGCAAACATTTTTATTATTCATAATTAGGGCTTGCACGCTCTCCGAGCGAATTGGATTATAGCCGAGCCGTAATTGGCTCTGGCCAGCGCATCACACATCTGAATCACAGGTCTGTCATTTCTTCCTGTTCTGTTGCGTGTGTCTCTTCAATTTGATGCGTTTGTAATTGGCAGCAGGGTGACTCTGAATCAGTTGTCCTCTTTTATTTGTCTTCGACTGTGTGTCGGCTACATTGACCAGTACCTTTCTGAAGAGAGCGGTAATGAGCAGTGCTGTTGGACTGAGACTTTGGCTCTCTTCTGGCCCTGTTCTGGTCCTAATCTGGCCCTGTCTTGTTATGCGTCGGGCCCAGAACCTTCTCCGTGTCCACTGGCACCGTGGCCCTTAAGCATGAAACTGGCTCTTCAGCAGGCGTCCAACAAGGCAAACAGGAACACTTTCTTTTTTTGGCTTAACTCAGAGGAAATATAATTAACATTGGCTATTGTCCAAAGCACTGTATGGACAGACAGGCTGAGCCGTGACAAGCCCCGACATGCTGGGCGGATTGAGTGGAAAGGTTGCGCCTCGACAGTGCAATAGTTTCTCTCTCTCTCTCTCTCTCTCTCTCTCTCTCTCTCTCTCTCTCAAGAGCGGCCTGTTCACCCCGTATAGGCGGCTCCACTGAAGTCGTTCGGAGGAGAGGCCATTTGTTTGACCTTATTAATTGCTTTTATGAAGGTAATTTCATTGGAAGGCGAAGCCACAAGGGACCTCTATATTATTGACCTACTGATCCAGCGCAGTTTTATGGCTGGCGTTTGGAGTTGTGTAATTACTCCATCTGGGATTAACTCAGCCACATCAGTACGTGAGCCCTGCTGATGAGGTGCTCATAAAGGATCGGTGCGCTCCGTCCATGGACGCAAACAAATGCACACAATACATATTTAGGAAATCTATTGAATAGCGCCGGGTGTCATAGATGGAGAAATGTTGTTTCTGTGATGCCTACATTTTTGAATAGCTGAGCCATTCATGTGATATCACTGTTGGGTGTGCTTTACTAGATTTTATTGAGTTTATTGGTGTATGTGTGTGTTTGTGTGTGTGTGTGTGTGTATGTGTGTGTCATTGTGTGTCATTGTGTGTGTATGTTTGTGCGTGCTTGTGTGTGTGTTTGTGCATGCGTGTGTGTATGTATGCTGTGTGTATGTGTGTATGTGTGTGTGTGTGTGTGTGTATTTGGAGGAAATTTGTTGTCCTCACTTGGATATTAAAGCTGATATATCTCCCAGAGAAGTGGACAGGATGCTAGTGCTCCTCTATGGCATAGCACCCACCCCCCCCCCCCCCCTCCCCTCCCCAGCCGCCCCCCCCCCCCCCCCCCCTTTGTGTCCTGTCTCCTGCCCCCGTGGCCTGCTGCCTGTCTCCTGGAGAGAGCGGTGATGTGGGGAATAAAAGTTATTTGTGGGGCCCTGCATTCAGCCGCGTAATGTCTCCGTATTATGAGGCTTTTTCTGCTGATGCGGCCCTGCTGTCAGCTCCCAGCATCCAGGCCGCTCTGTGCCATGCTGCCGGAGAGAGGGAGGGGGCCGGTGCAGGAGGAGGAGGAGGAGGGGTGTGTGTGGGGGGGGGGGGGGGTGTATGGAGCCAGAGATTTATAGCCTCTGCAGGAGAGAGGGAGAGGCTGAAAAAGCGAGGGAATGTTTGTGAGCTAGTTGGAGCCAGTGGGGAGGAGAGGAGCCGGTGTGTTTTTGAAGGCAGGGTGGAGGAAGGGATGGAGGTTCCTGGATGAAAGGAATTAAACGTGTACATCCACACACACACACACCCCCATCCTGATGCTATCCACCCCTCCCCCTCGTCACGCTTTCATTAGGGTTTTTTCTTCCTTCATGCACATATAGTTTCTTCCTTTCTATATATCCTTGCCCTCTCATCCCTCTTTCTCTTTCAATTACTTCTGCCTCTCTCTCTCTCTCTCTTGCTGTCTGTCTCTCTCCCTCTGTCTTGTCTGTTTGGCTTTTAATCTCATCACTTTGGTCTGTCGAAGAAATGGCCCCTGGGAGTTACCCAGAATGCTCTGCTGTCTGTCAGCTTGCCTCACTAACGCCTTACCGGTGCTGCATCTGAGAATGAGAGTGAGAGAGAGTGAGAGGGAGTGAGAGGAAGAGATCGAAGAATGTGAATGAAAGAGAATAGAGGGATGAAAAAGAAGGTATGGGTGGGGCTAAGAATGAAAGGGAGAAAGGGAGAGAAAGAGAAAGAGCGAGAGCGAGGGAGGGAGGGAGGGAGGGGTGAGAGCGATCCTTCCCTAACGACGACTCATCCTCCCCTGCTGAGTGTCTGTGTCCCGCTCAACAAGGGACAGCCATGGAAAATTCCTAGAATGTGTGTGTGTGTGTGTGTGTGTGTGTGTGTGTGTGCGTGTGTGTGAGTGTGCGCGCGTGCACAATTGTTTGTCTGTGGGTCCCATGCAGGCAAATAATCTCCACTCATTTACCCAGTTATACGAACTGACTCACTCTTACTGCTTCCTTTATGGGTAAAAGTTCACATTAATATTTGTGCAGTTTATC
>NC_084995.1:7593237-7605737 GCF_963854185.1 Sardina pilchardus
CCAGCCGAGAGCCCAGAGTTGAGCTGCGTGACGTGGAGGGAGGCCGATGGCGCTCTTCCTGTCCTCGTCTCTCTCTCGTTGTTTTGGAGCGCTGCTTTGTGTCTGGGAGGAGTCTCCAGCAGCCCCTTGCTTCCTCGTGTCAATGGGAGTCAATGGGCCGGGATGGAGCTGGAGCGGGCGGCGTGCTGGGCTCCAGCGCTGCACTGCTTTGTTTGTTTGGTTTGTTTGGCTCACCCTCGGCCGACCTGCCGCCTCCGGCTCCGGCTCCGCACAGCCCTCTAATGAATGCTGGCCCTCTGGTGGGAAGAGTCCAGTTGCCCCCCCAACACCACCCCCCCGACACCACCCCTGTCTCAGGCACACACAAACATACACACAGACACACACACACACACTCTCACATACTCTCACACACACACACACACCAGATACACAGATACAACAACACGAGGGGGCAGCCAGATTGCTAGGCCTGCTGTGCGTGTGATCCAGTCAGGTTAAATTAGATCACCCTGCACCATGGAGGCTCTGGTACTCCAGCCCTCTCTTCCCAAGCAGTCTCTCTCTCTCTCTCTCTCTCTCTCTCTCTCTCTCTCTCTCTCTCTCTCTCTCTCTCTCCCTCTCTCTCTCTCTTGTCTTCTCTACCTACATTTCCACATCGGTTTCTTCGCTCCGAAGGGACATCCAGAATGAATGGCCATATGGTCGCTTAACTGCCGTTTCCCTCCTGTCAGGTGTAGACTGCGGCTCCCAGAAAAGTGCAGCTGTCGCTAGATGGCCCTGCCTCAGATCTGGCGCGAGTGTGGGCCGAGCCCTGGCTAAGACCCAAGTGCTCTTATATGTAAGGCAAGAAGCCTTAGCCTTCCTCAGCATGCTGTACTGAGCGAGCTGACATAAGCATCGAAACATGTCTCTCTAGGAACATGCCAAAAATAAAGGCAGCATTTGCCGTTTTCAGCACAACATCCCTCATTTTCTGGGACAGCAGCTGAATCATTGCTCGTCTGATGCACCCAAAAATGGCAGCTGCCGCTGCAGGCAGAGTTTGTGTGCTGGGATCCTCATAAAAGGTGCGCCGGGAAATGATCTCCCTCTGCCATCCTTACGGTGCTCTGCCCAGCTGGAGACCCTGGCTGCCATCTTGTTTTTAATGGGGTGTCCTGCCTGGGTAGAGGCGCACGGAGCAAGCTGAAGCCACCAGCACGGGGCCTGCTGCTCTGAGCCACACAGACAAGAGAGAGAGAGTTGTGGCATGGCTGGGACAGAGAGGTGAAGGGAAGACGAGGAAGGACACGAGTAAAGGAAGGATGGCAGGAAGGAAGAGAGGGAGGGAGGGAGGGAGGGAGGAGAGAGAGGAGAGAGAGGAGCAGAGGACAGGGGAGGAGAGGTCAGGGTCTGATGTGTGGGCGAGGGTGGACGTGGCAGTAAATATTCCCTCAGCGGAGCACAGCTCAGCGGGACTCAAGGATGAACCAGCTGCCGCCGCCGCTGTGTGTGTGTGTGTGTGTGTGTGGACGTGAGCCCGAGGAGTTATGGTCATCAGCACACACTGGCCCATTACTGCACATAATCACCCGTCACAAATGAGAGAGAAGGAGGGAGAGAGATGGAGAAAGAGAGAGAAGAGGAAGAATATGATCTGCCGTCACAAATGAGAGAGAAGGGAGGAGGATGGAGGGAGGGAGGGAGGGAGACATGGGGAGAGAGAAGAAGAACATGATCTACCATAACAAACGAGAGCGAAGGAGGGAAAAAGAAGAGGGGGTGGAAGAGGGAGAGAGGGAGCAACAGAATCTGATCTGGCATCAAGAAAGAGAAGGGGCAGGATAAGGCGAGAGAGAGAGAGAGAGAGAGAATGGAGAGATACAGAAAAAAAGAAAATGAGAGAGGGAGAGAATGGTACTCACTGAAAGACAAGACAAAGCTGTGGTATTAGGACACTAGTGAGGGGCCTGAGATGTAGGTTGTTGGAGGAGAGGGTCAACACTGTCTTTCTGTCTTTGCATCAGAAGCCTATGTCCCTCTGCCCAAGGCAAGGGTGTGTGACTGTGTGTGTGTGTGTGCGTGTGTGTGTGCGTGTGTGTGTGTGTGTGTGTGTGTGTGTGTGTGTGTGTGTGTGACCCCATTTTTTGGCTTCTCTCTAGTCGTCTGTATCGGTTCCTTTTGTCCCACTTTCTGTTTCTCTCTCTCCGTGTTGTACGGCGTGCTTCTCTATGAGCGGAGCCATGTTCTGTGGAGGGCCACAGACCTGACGGAGGACAGTGCTCAGCTCCACTCAGTGCTGGTCTGGAGGAGAACTCAGTGACTTCTCATGTACTGCAGCTCCCCTACTCAGGAAGAGAACAGGACAGAGAGAGAAGGAAGGAAGAGGGAGGGAGGGAGGAAGGGAGGGAGGGAGGGAAAGGGGGAGAGATTGGGAGGGTGGTGGGTAGGGACGGCAAGTGCCCTCGCCGGGGCACGGACCCGTCCGGAATGGCCCAGTGTGAAGGGGGGGAATGTGAACCCTCTCCGGCGTCTGACAACCGTGCTAATTGAATTGTGGGAAAATGCTAATGGCGGGCCGTTGCTATGCGTGTGTGGGAAGCGATGGTGGGCTCCGCCGCGCCACTGTAGCGCACTGGCACTGCCACCGGCACGGAGCGTGCATGCAAACGACCGCATTGCTGCCCCACGGACACACAAGTCCTCTCCACTCCTGTTCCGGATCTTTCCCCCCTCCGAGCTCACGCTCACACACACACACACACACAAATGGTCTCCAGTCACATGCAGAGCAGAGCAGACCACATGCAAAGACAAAGACAAACACACACACACACACACACACACTCACACACACAAACACAAACACACACAGAGTTACAAACACATGCAAATAGTTATTCTATCCCTCTCGGAGGAGAGCCATTGAATCAACAGTGAGACTTGGAAAGTATGCATCCCTCACCCCCCACATAGACCATGTTGTCTGGGATACGAGTGCCGTAAGTGATGCGTTTCCTTCCTGTCCTGTGTCTGTGTCTGTCTCAGATGGATGATGGTCCTCAAGGCAGCCACTGACTCTGGATCAGCTCTTGTCCTGATATGGGGTAGATAGATGCAGTCCAGATTTGTGTGCTATCTGCCCCCGCAAGTGATGCCAAAGCAAATGACAGTAAAATAAAACATCGATTGTTGATACAGTGATGAGGAAGATATGAATACATGGTCGTTTTCAACAAGGTGTGTGTGTGTATAAATATATATATATATATATATATACTGTGTATATATATATATATATATATATATCACTCACACACACACACATACACACACATCTCTCACTCACTCACTCACTCACTCACTCACACACGCACACACACACACGCACACACAAATACCGTTGTTGCCATCTGAGACCCACATCATGGCAGTTTCCGAATTACCCCTGTATGCTGGAATGGATGAGGTCATACACTGGCACGGGCAGAAAGCTGGAGGCAGGGAACATATTGCCACCCGGGCCGTGCTGATCTGGAGTCAGCTGTTCTGTGGATTGCTTCTGAAATCTCCGGGCTTGAAAGGGAGCTGCTTAGAGGGGCACTTTGGTGAGCGTCAGTGTCAGATTAGAGGACTTGACTGTGTAAGTGGCTTCTCAGAAATGAGGGAATCCACACCTCCCAATCTCATCCAGGTTGGTGTTGAGTGTTTCCTCCGCTCTCCTGGAGTGATCTAGTCAGACCTGAACACAACCGGGAGGTGTCTGCTGTTAGCTTTGGATCTGTAGCGTTAGCGAGAAAAACAAAAAGTTTGCTCATTGCTACCGCTCAGTTCAGTGTGTGTGTGTACCAGAGCGTCTGCGTGCCTTCGGGTGGTCCGTGGCTCCTGATCGATAAGGCAAGGTGTGTGTGTGTGCGCCTCCAAAGCTAACACACAATCCCTCAGAGTTGCTCAAGCACATCGTCTCTGTCTCTCTTTTTCTGTTTTTCTTCACTCTTTTTCTCTCTTTCCCTCTCTTGTTCTGCCCCCTCCCCTCACTCAAGGCTGCTGTCAGGGCTGTGCCCGAGGACACCAGTGCTCACGGTGATGGGCAGTCTGCTCTCAGGTTTAGCATACCAACTCAGAGGCCCTCACTTTGTTTACTCTTCCCCATATTTGTTTTCTAACATGAAGGCCGAATCTTGTATAATACACGCGCGCACACACACACACACACACACACACACACACACACACACACACACACACACACATGCACAAACATGCATGATGGTGTTCTTTGATTTATTCTCTTTTGCCTGTCTTTAGTGATTGCTCTGTGCAAGTATCCTGCAGACAGAGGTGATGAGACGATAGAGTAGAGAGAAGTGATGCAGCAGGAAGTGTGGGGTGGAGGGGGGGGGGGGGGTGTAGCTGTAATCAGAGGCTGATCTGATGGTCAGCAGTGATAAGCACATGCAGCAGGAACACGTTAGGACATATGATCCCCCACCACCCCAGCGGCTGAGGCTAGTTATTTATTAATTAGCCAGATAACCTTAACTTGGGTGGAGGGAGGTCACCTAGAAATGTGCAGAGATGGGGGAGTAGCCGGGGGACGAGAGAGCTGGAGATGGCTGGAGGGAAGGTGCCAGAACTCGGCCTCCTTTAGCTTTTAGTGCTCGAGTGTTTGTCTAGTTTTTCTCTCTCTTTGTCTCTCCTTCTTTCTTATTCTTTGTTTTCTCATTCCTGCTCTCTCTTTCTGCTGCACGCCATTCTGATTTCCTTTCTCTGGCACTCCCTCTCACTCTTTCCCTGACGGTTCGGTGTTTTGAATGATGGAACACAAATGCAAATGCAGCTATCTCTCTCTCTCTCTCACTCTCTCTTTCTCTTTTCTCTTTGTCTTTTGCACTCTTCCTCGCTCCCTCTCTCGTTCACTCAGCCATGCAAAGCTGGATGTGCGGGCCTGCTTCGTCTCCTCTCCTCTCTCCTTTCCTCTCCTCTCCTCCTCTCTGGAGAAGAAAAACAAGATGACAGCTTCCACCTGAAACCCGGCGGCCGTGGAAAGCGAGTCGATCACGGCAGCGACAGCGGCAACAGCGGCTCTTTCTCTCTCTGTCGGCGTCTGGGGACGGCGGGTTATTTTAGTGCGTCCGTGGGTGCTCGTGCGTCAAGAATGATTTTCAAATGACCTTTCAGAGGGGCCCTTTGGGAGAGAATGGCTCCTGAGTGAAAGAGTGTTGACCAAAAAGAGTGCCTCTTTTCATTTCCCTCTCCTCTCTCTCTCTCTCTCTCACCCTCTATTCTCTATGACTCTTCCCCTCTCCCTTTCTTTCTCTGTCTGTCTGTTCGTCTCTCTCTCTCTCTCTCTTTCTCCCTCTCTTTCTTTTGCTTTCTTTTCTCTTCCGTCATGCGCTGCTGGGCGTGTTCCAAACCCTTGACTTCAAAGAGGCCCCCAGCTCATCAGTCACTCGGCGGGGGAGATTCCTTTCAGTGCCAGCGTATAAGAGGTTGCACGAGCGAAACGGGAGATGGCCGTGACTTGCGACCCCGCCAAGCCCCACCACCTCATTTGTTCCTCCCTTATCTCTGCGCTCACACAGCCACAGCACCGGATGCTACTATGTCACCACGGCATGGCCTTTTTCATCCGCAAAAAGCGCCTCTAGAAAATAGCCTGTATTCATTCTGAAAAGTCCAGATGACACACATTTTAAGCAGTAACTCTTCTCGTTGTTGTCCATGTTTCCGTATCCGTGTTTCTTGACGCCTATTTTTTTTTCTAACTGTGCGATAGACCACTATAAGTTGTTTGTCTGGCTGAGTCCCATATGCCTGCTGTTACAATTAATACAATTAAAAAGAGCATTGGTAAAGTGAAAAGCCTAAACATATTCAGGCATGTATTCACACACCCACGCGCTCGCACAGATCCGATTTACTCACTCACACACACACACACACACACACACACACAGAGTGATTCCCTCCGCTCTCAAACACACAGGCACAAACCCAACGCATACAGTTCCTCTTATTCAAGATGACTCGTGTGGGTGCGTGCATGCATTGCTATTAAAATCTGAGATTTCATTTACTGGGTCAGTAAACAAGCTATGCTGGCAAGTTCATTGGTTTAGAAATTTTCCATGCCTGATTTTGTGAAAAATGTGAAAGCAATTCACCCAAATGAAAACAAAAACATAGTTAAAGGCTATTAAATTTTTGGGGCTAACCAAAAGAACCCTTTATTTTTCTCTAGCTCACCACTTACATAGATCTCTCTCATTTCTCTCTCTCTCTCGCTCTTTCTCCTCTATACTTTCTGTCTCACACACACACACACACACACACACACACACACACACACACACACACACACACACACACACACACACACACACACACACACACAAGCACAGAGAGTTGTTGTCCCCCAGCCAAGAACCCTGTTGTGCAAATGGGAATGTCAATAGAATTTGCATGGCTCTCCTGCAGCAGATTGTATAACATAATTTTACTGGAGACCTCCATATGGTGTTTCACTCTGGCTAAGGCCCTGCTCTCTGATTGATGAGCTTTCACTAAAGGACTGATTGTTGTATTAATGCAATTAAAGCAGTCCAGTTGGACCCATCAAGGAAGTGTACACACACACACACACACACACACACACAGTGAGATGCTGTATGTTGCACGTTTCTACCGGTTAGTCCTCCTGCCCTAGACCCTAAGACGTCATCCTTCATAGGCTGGTGCTCAACACAGATTTCATGAATCATTAACCCGCGTTTAGCTCTGTGGCTTAGCACCAGCTATCGTAATGAAGTGCTCTTCAGCTGAGCTCTTTTATGACTGGAACATTGGAAGACTACTCATTGGGAGGGTTGATGCAGGAGCATTCAGCTATGCAGTCCACCGGCTGTACTTTCTCATTTATCAGGCTGTGGACTTCACCACTTGTTTTGCCATCATGTGGCAAATTAAGATTTACATGTGCACACGCACACGCGCACACACACACACACGCACACGCACACGCACGCGCACACACACACATACACACACACACACACACACACACACACACACACACACACACACATACACACACACACACAACCCTTCACCCCAGTGACTGATAGAGTGTCTGAAGCATTACCAGTTAAGAACTGAGCAAACACAGCCATCCCCAAAACACACTCACTAACGAGGCACCCCCCCCCCCCGCACCTCCCTCTCACGCCCCACCCCCCACCCCCCACACCTCCTTCTCTCACTCATCCCGCGTTTATCCTCCTTTTCTTCGACCTTGTTGCCCCCTCACCCAAACGGCCACCCCACCCCCATCTTGACAAGGCAGACAAAGGGCGCCATGGCCTGTTCCTTCACCTAATCCCTAGGCCCACCTGGAGCCCCCCCCCAACACACACACACCATCCTCCTGGGAGTGGATCCCCCCAGTCCTGCCCTAACACAAAACAGCACAACGCACCACAAGAGCACACAGCCTCAAGACCTCCCGCCCCCATAACGTGACTGACTCAGATAAGAGATGATGCCTATAGGCTGCTGGATACTCCTGCTTAATGCACACACATGCTCGCTCTTCCCACTATCTATGGATGGGACACAAACACATTAATATCTCTCTCTCTCTCGCTCTCTCGCTCTCTCTCTCTCGCTCTCTCTCTCTCTCACTCACACACACACACACACACACACACACAGATCCTTCAACATGGCATACCAGTGCCCACGCTCCATGGCAAAAAGGAGCAGGGTGGGTTACTCCCCCAGCACACACTCACACTCAAACACGGCCAGCCTATTACGGTTCTGACTCAGCCCGGTAGGGTTCCTGTCCACTCCCACACACAGCTTGGCATGTCCGGGTGAGGTCCACTCACTGACCACACACTGCCTGCACGACTCCACCACGGGGAGCTGGACTCTGTGTGTTGTTGGACTTGTTTGATTGGCCATTGATTGCGCTCACAGCGGTTCCCTGCTTGTGAACGTTGTTGGGCTGAGATTAGAGAGTCCTCTAGCTGTCGGCTGCTTCAGAAGAGGCAGACGCTCCGTCCTCAAATGGACGATGGGTATCCAAGCTGCAGACATGTCGGCAATTCTCTCCTGTCTGTGTTTGTGCTTCATAAGTGGTGCGCTGGACGGTCTCTGACACACACACACACACACACACACACACACACACACACACACACACACACACACACACACACACACACACACACACAGACACACACACACACACACACACACACATGCACACACTCCAGGTGGGTCTGGGAGCTCTTGCAGGCCCCAGAAGGACTGCAATATTTATACAAGCATCCTCTCCCTCACTTCGCGTTATCATCCGTGTCACTTACAGGAGGCTCCCATGCACCGCGCGCGCTGTTGTCACACGCTTCCGCTCTCAATTAAAGTGGTCTCTGAGGGAGCCCAGACAAGAGTATGGGGAGAGAGAGACCGAGAGAGGGAGAGAGAGGGAGAGAGAGAGAGAGGGAGAGATGGAGGGAGACGGAGAGAAAAGTGAGCAAGACGGACAGAAGTGGAGCGACACTCACTCCGAGCACTGTTACAATGCAGTGTGCGTGTGCAGTGTGTGTGTCGGAGATTGATGAAAGATTAAAATTAGAGTCGGCTGACTGGAGCCTGTTCTCACACGAGTTCACTCAGATGTAGCAGAAGGGGTGGACGTGTCGGAGTTGTGTGTGTGTGTATGTGTGTGTGTTACCTTCTGTTTCAGAGTGTTATGAAAGTCTGCGTGAATTCTGGTAAAGAAACAGCAGGGTGACAGCACTATTAACAGTCCCAGAATTCTCTGAGCCACTCTGTCTTGCTGTGTCCCCCCTTCCCTCCATCCCTCCCTCCCTCCCTCCCATGCTGGTTCTGTTGTCGGCTCCGGTTCCCTCACTGTTGGGCTCTGGTTCTGTTGTCGGTGTGTGACGGCGTCGGTTCTCTCGGCTGCTTCGCTGCTCTTCGCTGCTCTTGTGCCCAGCGGAGCCCGGGTCATCTCCTGCAGATGCGGATTTAGACTAATGAAAAGATGACCCGCACCAGCACCATGGCCCTCTCTCTCTCTCTCTCTGCGTCTCTCAGAGCTCCAACCCCCCCTAGAGCTAGAGCTAGCCTTTTCCACAGCTGAAAGGACAGGGTTGGGAGGCAGTTGGGGGTTATGCTGGAAGCCCCCCTGTCCTCTAATAGAAAGTTCTAGAAATGCTCAGCTGCTCGGTTGCCGTGGAGATTAGACACACAATGCCTCCTGCACCGTGTGCTCTTCTGTTGCCGTCTTGTTAGGTGAGGCAGCACAAGGAAAGTGCCCATAGCCTCGCTCTGAATATTTCATGGTGTGCATAACCCTTAGCGATATGCTTTTTCAAAGCAATGAAACGCTAAAGCTTTCTTTTTTTGTAAAGATTTGCGGTCATTCAAGAAATTTGAGCTTTTAAAATTTAAAGTTTTTAGATTGGATTGCCTTCTAAAGCCAGGCCAGCGACTTAATTAGATTTGGGGAGCTGCCACTATTTATTGATTGCTCTCTGCGGGAAATAATATTTCACCCTCTTGCCCTCGTAGTCTTTCCGCCGCGCTCTCGCATATACCACGTCTCTTCATCTTTCTGTCTCTCTCTTTGAAGCTCTCTCATGTCTAACTGAAACAGTCGTGCATGACAAACTTTTCCTTCTTCTCCCAGAGAGACAAAAGACATGCCGACAGGTGAACCAAGCCCAGGTGTAGATGTGTCGGGAGCAATACTGCGGCCGTGTGTGTGTGTGTGTGTGTGTGTGTGTGTGTGTGTGTGGGGGGGGGGGGGGGGTTGTGGAGGTGTGGGGGTGTGTGTGTCCTTCATCCCTTGCCCTTGCCTGCCGCACCTGTGCCTGTGTTTGTGCCAGTCTTTGACGCTCCATTCTCAATGGCATGTCTTAAGTCTCTTCTCGGCAACTGCGGCAGAGTTTGCCTGCCTTTTATCGCTCTGCTGCCGCCATTGTTCTGGCTTGTGTTCGGGCTCTTTTTGCGGGCTACCACCACGACCGCCGCCACAATCGCGCTGTTTTGAATGTTCGGCAGGTGCCTGCCAGCATGATAAAAAAAAGAAAAACTTTCCTTTCATTTTTCATTTGCCAGCCAAGTCTCTTCTGTATTTGTCGTTTGTGCTTTCATGCCCGGAGAACAAAAAATCGTTCCACTGTATGGTTTTATTTTCCGTTTTCCTGAGCCGGGTTTGAGCGCGGCACAAAAGGCATTCTCTATCCGCAGAACGGGAGGATCAGGCAACTCTTATCCTTTGTCCGCAGCTCAAGTCGAGCTCTTCACTGTAAAAGGGCGGGGTGGCAGGGCGGCCATTGATGGCTTTATTTATTTAAGTTTTTTTTGGGGGGGTGCAGGCAACAGACAGGCCTGAACGTCCCTCATGTAAAGGAAGGGTGTGTTCGAGCTTAAGCACACAAAAGATGTGAACGATTTGACATTTGTATTTTTTTGTTTTTTGTCATTCAACTTGTAATAACCTTTATGTCGTTTTCCCTTTCTTACTTGCTGGGCAAGAATAACTGTGGAGAAGTGATGTTGTGCGCTGTGCAGCGCCAGTAATGAAACAGCATGAACAGTCTGAGTATGGTCTCTGACCCTCATTGTTGTCAAGTGCTGTTTTAAATAGTGTTCTTGGTTTATGTGCCACCAGCCTCTGACTTGTCATCACACGAGAGAGGGAACTCTTAATGCTTGTCTGCCTTGGATTCAGCCTAACAGTTTTAGACAAGGCTTTTGGCACTGTTTTGGCCATCAAGGCCAAAAAGTCTGTGTGGTTTCACAGTTGAGTGCATGCGCACACACGCACACACACACACACACACACACACACACACACACACACACACACACACACACACAATTTCATTTACACAAACTGGCCCACACGCAGTCTGGCCTCTAAGGAAACTGTCATCACAAAGTGTGAAATTATGTTTCTTTCTCCCTCCCTCCCTCTCTCTCTCTATTTCTTTCATCTGCACTTTGTTTACTGACGCCGTGTGTTTTTCTTCGCTGGCGCACACACAGTGTTCCAGTGGAGTTTTATGGGACATTTTAGTGGCTGTTTTACAGTGACGTCCACGTGGGACGCCTTGCGGGAAGTGTCCGCTACTCTGTCAGACAGATGCTGGCCAAGTAGAGGCCCACAGGTGGCCACAGCGCTACCTCGTTACTAGCCACAGCTAGCACAGAGATGACCACACCACGGGGGTCCTCTGAAGCAAAAGAATCATTTGGTATTTCTATCACTTTTTAACTGACTGTGTGTGTATTAAATGTGTGTGTACTCCCCACATATCCAGGCAGCAGCTCTCAGGGTGCCCCATCAGTCTTGGGTGCAGATACAGGGCAGCCCACCTGTCTGAGAGGCAGGTACAGGTGTGGAACCTGTAGAGTTGGTGCCTTTGGGGCAGACAGGTACATACTGTACGATGGTGTCTGGTCTGATCTCTTACTTGGTGTGAAATGCAGAGGCCTGGAGGGGAGAATGTGGGTGGGGCTTGGAGTTATATGGCGGGGATGTTTTTTTGTTGGGGTTGGGGGTTGGGGGGGGGGGGGGTTTGAGCTGAGGGAGGTTTGTTTGTGTGTGTGTGTTACTGAGGCAGTCAGATCCGTTCCAGGTTCACCCTAGAGTGTCCTCTATCCCCATAGCCACCATCCCAACCGTCAAACAAACACAAACACTAAGCCCCATGTCACACATCCAGAAACATTACGTCTCATTCTTCATGGCAGACATTAGTGTTTGTCTGCCCCTCTCTCTCACACACTCTCTTTCTCACACACACACACACACACACACACACACACAAACATATTAAACCCATCACTCACTAGCCCCGCAGTAACACAAGCCCAGTTTCCTTTTAGTTAGGATCAGAGCACTGGCTCGGCATCTCTCCTCCTCTTCCTCCTCCTCCTCTTCCTCAGCTATCAGGGACAACTTCTTCTTATCCGTCAGCAATGCAATTAAGCAGGCGGGCCGCTGCGCGGAGCCAAGCTAAATATACTGCCTGGCGTTGGAGAGGAGGGGACAGATGAATAATAGCTGAGACGGGGGAACGATGGAGGGAGGTTAGAGGACAGGAAGACATGATGAAAGAAAGAGCTGAAAAGGGAGAGAGGGAAAGAAAGGGAAGCAAGGAGGGGGGTGGGAGAGCAAGAATAGGGGAGAGAGTCTCTTGGGGTGAGGAATGTCTCTTAAACTTTGCCACGGCCATAACCCCCCTCCCCCCCAAACCGTCCCAAACACACACACACACACACACACACACACACACACACACACAGGCATGCACGCAATCTCTCTCTCTCTCTCTTACATACACACACACACACACACACACACACAAACACACACTCACTCCTCAGTGTCTGGCGAATGGAGGCTTGAGAGGCTTGTTGGCGGCGTGCTTTTGTGCGGGGTGAGCGGCGTGTCACCAGGGTGAAGGGTTCATTGACCCCCCTGCTGTCGGATG
>NC_084995.1:7610737-7620737 GCF_963854185.1 Sardina pilchardus
ATGGCTGTTTTAATATACAGTAGTGTGAGATGTGTGTGTGTGTGTGTGTGTGTGTGTTGAGCCCGTGGCCATTCATTAGCATGGAGATGTGCTGTAAAAGAGCGCTTGAGCGCCGGCCGGCACACAGGAAGTCGGCGCTGCCCAAAACAGAGGGCAAAATCAATGGCCATCGACCGGCCGTGCTCGCGAGCTGAGCCTCGGCCTTCGCTCAGACACCAGCGCTGACCGGAGCGCCGCGTCCACTTGTCTCTCCGTCTGCTCCTCCGTGTCGTCTACTTGCGGGCGGCCGCGGCGATAGGGCAGTGTGTATCGAGCGTCGGCGGCGTGGCCCGCGGTTCTTATTTCCTGTGTCGGGGGAGTGTGGGGGAGGCCGAGGAGGAGATCTGTCCGGCTGCCCGCGGTTCACAGGGAGAGCGGGGACTTCCGCCAAGTGCTCCTCGTTGTGCTGTGTGTGTGTGTGTGTGTGTGTGTGTGTGTGTGTGTGGTCCTCCAGTCCAGCCCTCTCTCTCTTCACTTGTTTAATGGGCTTTTTCTTTTCATTTCACTTTTTCATGTCTTCCTCCTCTTTGAATGACCTCTTTCTTTTATGGATCATCTCATTCCACTAATTCCAGAGTCTCTTTATGTCTCTGCATCTGATCTCAGCCTCTCTCTGTCTGTTTGTCTCCCCCCTCTCTCTCTCTCTCTCTCTTTCTCCCTTTCTCTGTCCTTCTGTCGTTTTTCTGTCTTTCCCAACTTTTTCTCTCCTCCATCCCCTCTCTCTCTCTGTCTCTCATCTTCTCTTACTCTCTCCATCTCTCTCTCCTTCTCTTGCTCTCTCCTTCCATCTGTCTGTTGTGACTGGATGCCTGGGTGCTGGCAGTGCTTCAGAGGCCTTGCTGTCCGTTGGGGGTAGAGCTATCTGGAAAGCAACAAAAGGAATTAAAAATAAGTCCTTTTTAGTCCTCGTTTGAATGATTCATCTCGTCTTTTCAGGGCCAGACCACTCCAGTTTGTCTCGCAGGTCTGTGTTTGTTTTGGGTTACCGATACACTATGATATGCTGGAGCTTCAGTCCCCCACCAGGCTCAGCACGTGGTCTTTCCTGTGTTTTCTGTGGAGGTTCAGAGAGAGAGAGAGAGAGAGAGAGAGAGAGAGAGAGAGAGAGAGGGAGAGAGAGAGAGATGGGGGGGGGGGTCATACGGACCGAGGAGTCCTATGGACCTCTTCTTCAAAAGAAACACCAGAACAGGGGAGAGGAAGGAAGGAGTATAAAGTACTATCAGCAGATAACTCCTGCACGGCGTTGTTAAAAATGTATCCCCACTCCCAGTCTTTGTTCTAGTGCGTTCCCTTTTAATTGGATGGCTATAGGGAACAGCTCTGGCCATAAACAGTATGAGTCACTATTGGGAACACAGAACGCGGAGAACAAGAATGAGAAGAACAGAAGAACAGGACGCGTCCGGGCCACATGTGGGCTTGTGTTTTCTGAGCGGGGTATGTGTTTTTAATCGCTACTCTCTCCTCTGTCATACGTCCTCTTAAACAACACACACGCTACCACAGACTAAGAACAAAGGGGACAGGGAAACATACTGAGGTTCAGGCAGGATTTCTGGAAAGTGAGAAGGGCAGGAGTTTGTGAGACAAAGAGAACATGCATGTGTTTGTGTGTGTCTTTGTAGAAGGAGTGGAAGTGTGTGTGTGTGTGTGTGTGTGTGTGTGTGTTTGTGTGTGCACTAGTTCTCATGTCGAATGAGTGACTGCGAGCTGATGCATGCTTAGATACTAGCAGGTTCCCAACCAGCACTGTGGGCCCTGGTGTCAATCAGCAGCAGAGAGAGAGAATAATTAGAAAGTGGAAATCTGGAGCTAAAGCCACATCATTTCCTCTTGCTGTTGCCATCTGTCTCAGCGACTAAGCTCTCCAGAAGTGATAGTTTCTTAAAGCACCCTCTGGCTCCCTGAGACAGGCAAACCAACCACACACACACACACACACACACACACACACACACACACACACACACACACACACACACACACACACACACACACACACACACACACACACACACACACACATTTCAGTGCTGTGCTTCTTGGAACTGCACCCATGTAATTCTGAGGTCCAGTGACATACCACATTTGCCATAAATGAGCCAGAGCAAATCCGCACATGGGGGGATGTGTGTTTTCGTGTGTGTGTTTGTGTGTGTGTGTTTATGTGAGGATGCTTGCGTGCTAGACCGGGCTTGTTCTCTTGTACATCAAACAATCATTTATCCTGTTTATGTTTGCGCAGAATAAATAATGGCAGTCTGTGTGTGTGTGTGTGTGTGTGTGTGCGCGCTTGTGTGCGCATATTAATTGGGCAGATGTTTGCAGTGCGGAGGCTAAAGCAGTCAGAGGACGCCACAGATCTGCTCTGATCTCCGGCTTTATCCGGCTTCTCTCTGGAGCCGTGCGTCAGCCACAGCGGCCACACTGGCCCAGATTATCTGGCCCTGGGCCCATTCATTCTGCATGAGCTCCACGCAGCCCTGGCCAAGGCCACCGCGCGCGCACACACACACACACACACACACACACACACACACACACACACACACACACACACACACACACACACACACACACACACACACTCACACACACTCACACACACTCACACACACACACACACACACACTCACACACACTCACACACACACACACGCACACACACACACACACACACGCACGCACGCACGCATGCATGCACGCACGCACGCACACACACACACACAGAGAGAGCCCAGTGTCGCATCTCCCTCCCACCATTCCCGGGACCTTTCACCTGTGGCTGAGCGAAGACTGTGTTAGCCCAGAAATCCTCTTAATGGATAACGTAGCGGCTGCAGAGTGCCGCGCGGTGCGACTGGAGCAGCCGCCGCTGTGCTGCGCTGGTGTCATTTGTCACGGCGAGACACGAGGCCTCGGCCAGCGCGCTCTCCTCCGCTCATTGTTTAGAACCGAGTGGCTAACTCGCCGCCGCTTTGTGAGCCCTTTATCGTCACGGTGTTGGAGATCGGAGGGAATGCCGTCGGTCTTCAGCTTCTTTTTTTGTTAGCTTTCCCCTTGGCCGTGCTGTTGAGTGGGAGCGTCCATGTGGGGGATCTTCAGCACTATGTGTGTGAGGTATGCTTGCGGAACCTTCCAGAGTGCTCTGCCAAGTGCAGTGCATTGCAGTGTTGGGCGCAGTGTTGGGTTGAGTGTTTGAGTGCAGATCCTTTATAGTAACTCCAGGGCATTGCCTTTGCCCTGTTATCACGTCTGGGGCAAATAAGGCATGGGTCCACACTTATGGGCCTTTTCCAGAGCATGGACTCAGCTCGACTCTACTCTCTACTCTCTACTCTACTCGATTTTGGTTCGGGGTGTTCGTTTTCCACTGCAACAAAGTACCCCCGTAAGCTAGCCGATTGCCATAGCAACACTGATAAAAACAACTGTAACGTCATTAACATCACCTTTTGGTATCGCCTCAGCTCGCTTGGAACCTCAACGGAGATGATACCAAAAATAGTTCCAGGCACCAGGTACCAGTTTTTGCTAATGGAAAACCAAAAAAAGCGAGTCGAGGCGAGTCGAGTAAGCCCCATTATTATCATCACAGAGCACTGGCCCTGATGCTGAAGAGTCCAGAAACGTTTCACATGGGGTGCATCTCTATGGTCGCTTACCCCTACACCTCACCCCCCCACACACACACACCTGTCCAGGGCCCTTAAATCCTCCACCCCACTCCATTATCTCCTCCCAGTGCCCCAGCGCCCCACCCATGTCCGCTCAGGGCGGCGGGGCGGCGTAAAAGGGAGCCGGATCATCGGCGTGCCTAACCCCGGCACCGGGGCCCATGTGTGCGCGTCAGGGGCCAGCGGCAGCGCTGATCTTATTTGGGGCGTAAGCTGCTGCTAATCCTCCCTCGCCCCGTACCCCCGGAGGAGAGCCGCGCTCGCGGGCCGCACGCGACGCAGGGCCTGCACCGGCCCGTGTCCGTTCGTTAGTCGGGAGCGTTAGCGTTGGCCACAGAACACCGGAGCGTCTCCTCTTAGTGCTGCCCCCGTGGACAGCGGCCGGCAGAGCAAGAGTTGATTTGAGAGTTATCCGCTCAATAATTAAGTTGCTGCTACCATTATCTATTCTAGAATATTCTCTCAGCTAACTTATTATATCATTGTATTTAGTATTCTCTCAGTCTCCGTATTGTATTTGTACAATTTTGAGTGTTTAGAATGGTTAAGGTTACACAAATTGTTAGATATCTTCATTATGTATAATACTCCTTGGTGTTGTGTTGTGTTTTAAATTGATGCATAACGTCAGTGTAATCTACCTGTTCATTTGTATGGTTATTGCTTGTATTTGGAGTAAGGGTTTGGGTATGATACAAGGGTAGGTATGTGCTGACCTTAGCAGCACAGTCTTATTTAGGACGTTGCTAAGTCCATGGTAATAAGGACATCGGATCCCACATTCTTTTGTGAAGTCTGTTTGTGAAGACTGACCGCTGCGGAGGCAGACAGGAAGTGTGGCCTCCGCTCTGCGTGCTGCCGGCCCGGTCATCTCCACCTCCTGGCGTTCCCTTGGCATTGGCACATTCCTGCATGCTCCGGATCGCACGCTGTTGATGTTGTCCGAGTATTGCCGCATTCCTCTCTCTCTCCCTGGCGCTTTTTGGAGGCCTCGGCAGAGCTGTCCTTGAGGTGCTGTGAGGAGCTGTTTTGATCTCCTTTTTTAAGATGGAGGCCTTCTCTGATGGGAGAATGACTTGTTACAGCGGCGAGAAGTGGTGAGAGCGCTCCTCTCTCCCTCGCCCACTCGCTTTGTCCGAACAGCAGGACGCCAGAACTGTACTTCACCCTTGTTCACTCTTTTGAGAATGTTTCATCAATGCAACACACACACACACATACACACACACACATGCACACGCACACACACACACACATACACATGCACACGCACACACGCGCACACACGCACACACACACACACACACACACACACACACACACACACACACACACACACACACACACACAAACACACACACTCAAAGCAAGTCAGAGAATAATGACTTCTTTTTACTCTTCAGTCCCCACATCTCTCCCATATGTTGTTATTCCTTCCTTTGCTGCTCTCCATGTTCCTCCTCCACCCGCTCCTCCATTCCTCCCTCCCCACTGCAGCGTGTCTGGGGGCTGTGTGTGCTCGGATGGGAGCGGCGCTGAGAGTTCACCTCCAATCACACAGCACTGCAGTGGAGCTCGGCGTTTGCTCAGCGTTGGCTCAGCGTTGGCTCAGCGTTAGCTCAGCGGTGAAAAGGGGGAGGCATTAGCATGCTAACAGGCTGACATGGTTCCTCCGTCTCCGGTGCCCTGCCCAGGGTGAGGTGGTGCCCACCCGTGGGCCTGTTGGCACAGGCTGAGCTTGTTAGCACACCCCCCACCACGAATGCTGCTGCCCTGATCGAATTGAAGAAATCAGCGTAATTACAGTCCCTGCTATAAACACGTTAGTGTCTACCGCTAATGGTGTAGAAGTGAGAAGTATGATACTGGAAAAGAGTGATGATAATATTAGGAGAGTAGTATGAGAGTATGAATTTGCCCTGAGTACAAGCAAGGATGCAATTTGTGTTTGTGTGTGTGTGTGTAGTACCCACACATGTGTTTGCCAAGGAAGGAAGAGGACAGGATCTGTTTTTCAGACTAGAATGTGAATGCCACAGTGTACCGGTCAGTCTCAGTCATGAGATTTTCAGCACCGGGCCACTTCTCTTCCTCACGGTCTCCATGCATCCATCCATTCCTGTACCCTTCCTTTCTCACTCCGTGCTGGAGCTCCAGTACAGCACATGCAGTGCTACTCTCCTGCTCTCCCCCTGTCAGGTGACTCTCATCTCGGAGTTGCCACAGGTCGGGCTTGTCAGGGCCAGGGCTTCAAAGGCTTGGGAGGAGATGAGAGGGGCTACAGTCGGAGTCAGAGCAGCCAGTTCACACTCAGATCAAGCGCCGTGTTTCTTACGCTCCTGGAACTGAGAACATGGGAAGTAGAGGTGTCTGCCACTGTTTCTGTATGGGATGATGGCTCTGCTTTGTGTGTGTGTGTGTGTGTGTGTGTGTGTGTGTGTGTGTGTGAGTGTACGTGCATGTGTGTGTGTGTTCTTGCTGGTACATCATAAACACATTTGTACTGAATTTGAATTTCCAACTGTTATTCTGTGACTGTATCCTACAGACAGTGTGTGTGTGTGTGTGTGTGTGTGTGTGTGTGTGTGTGTGTGTGTGTGTGTGTGTGTGTGTTGTAAAATCCTGAGGCACTCTCCGCTCTCTGTGGGTTCCACTGTGGTTGTATGGAGGGTCCTCGTGTGCGTGTTTGTTTGGGCCGAGGGCCTGTTTCTACTGATGTGTGCTGACCACAGCTGGGGGTGCAAGCCCTCACCGCAGGCCTCACAGAGCGAAGAGAGAACAGGGCTCACACTGGAACATCCTGGCAACACAGAGCTGAGCTCTCCAGCCACAAGCCCCATCCACCACTGGACACAGAGAGGCCTTGAGACACGCACTCAGGGTGTCGCTGTCCAGAAGAGGGACAAATATACTGTATATCTTCGCCCAGACAGGCTTAGGACAGTTATATTACCTCAGCACCACCGCTGGATATTGCCTCAGGGTTCTTCTCATCTTCTCCGATCTCAAGGCTAGGAGCACCCAGAGCAATTACAGAGGCGACGGTGCTAATGAAAAAGTTCACTTGAGCAAGAACAGTGCCCACGCTTAGACAGCGCTGTCGGCTTTTAGTTTGATTTGAGAATCTCTCATTAGATGCTTACATTGTCTCCATTCCACAGAGTGGAGTCTGGCTGTGTTATTACCTTGGCCTGCGTGATGTGCCTTGATATCTCAGATGACTAATAGACTCTCTCCCTCTCTCTCTCCCTCTCTCTCTCTCCTCCTCTCTCCCTCTTTCTCTCTCTCTCTCTCTCTCTCTCCATGTTCCTGGCTGCTGCTGGACTCCTTTGGTTGCCTCTCCATAATGCAGGTAAGTCTCTTTTTCCTGGTCTTCATCTTCATCCAGTTGTTTTGTTGTTGTTGTTGTTGTTGTGCTCGGGTTGCTCCTGACGCTGGGACGAATCAGGGCTTTGATCAGAGCCGTATCTCTCCCACAATGCACTGCTCTGTGGTGGAGAATGTGCACTTTATGTACTGTGTGTGTGTGTGTGGGGTGGGAGAAAAAACAGGCTAGTCTGATCATATCGCACTGTGAGAATGGCATTAGGCATTCTGAATGCTTTTGCTGTTCTCACGGTGGGGTTTTCCTTGATGTATGCAAGTCTCCCGGAACCACAGTAGAAGTAGGTCATTTCATTAAGGAGCCGCTGAAGGAAAGCCACTCGTATGTTTCATTTCTCGCCAGTGATAGACAGCTGCTGCATGTCAGATCTGGGCCCTGCCATCAGAGCCATGAGCGCAGACATATGCCTTATGTGTGCCAGCTGATAGAGAATCAGAAGGCGCTGGAGACGGCGATACATACTGTACGTGAAAGTGTACTTCCACCCGCGCGCGCGCTGATACAAATCTGCCACCATATAGTGCATGCAAATGCGGGTCGTTTTGGAGCGGGTTAGCAGATGCGTGACAAGCCGAGATAGCGGTTTGAGTCTGGGACACAGCAGGCTCTGATTTGACACAGATCTGTTCTGGGATCTGCCTGCAGTGAGCCTCATGTGTAATGAATGAGACGCCTGTGAAGATCAGCTGATAGCCGGCACCCGTGCACTTTACGTAGGAACTACACACGCAAGCTCGTCGGGTGTCGGAGAGAGCCGCACAGTTACTGAGCGAGAGTCACGTCTAAGTGCAAGGCGCGGAAGTGCCTATAATGTTGTGGCTGGGTGCATTGGTGTGTGGGAGACTGCCATTAAAGTCAGAGTGTGTGTATGTCATCACCGTCCTCAGCAGGCCTGGCCCTATCTAATGAGCGCACGAATGCAAACGGCTGACAGTGCGGTTCATCAGCGGCGGCGGGGCTAACGGCCATCCCCGCTCGGGGCGAGACTTAAATGATTTTTAATGGCGACAGCGTGGGAGGGGGACCAGGGTTATAATGGTGGGGGTCAGACCAGAGGCCAGCCTCATCCATCTCACTCAGCAGGGCCGGACGGGGCCGTCCTGGGCCAAGCAGTGCATCAGGTTCCCATGGCGCGGCGTGGAGCGGGGTGGTGAGGGTAGGGACCCTGATGGCACATATGGAGAGACATGAGCTGCTGCCTCCAGTGGCCTGGAGTGGCACTGCAACCAGCATTCATTGTTCTGTATTCATTGTATGTGCAACAGGCACAGTGTGATGGGCCACTGTCCTGCAGTGTGTGTGTGTGTGTGTGTGTATTTGTATGTGTATGTGTGGTTAATGGTTACATGAAAAAACTGGCCGTGCTGGCCGCCTGCTTTGGCCGTGAGTCATAGTTCAGTGGAAAGCAGAAAGTCCAGGGAGTCTCCCACTCTCTGGGGCCTAACTTTGATGACACACACCCTACATTTCATCACACACACACACACACACACATACACAAAGGCGCCCTATATGACCCTTTAGAACAAACACTTAATAAACATGCACACTCATACAAGCCCATACACACACAGACCATGCCAGGGTATTTTCCATCGTGTCAAACTGAAAGTCAAAGCCCTCACATCAGTGGTTTAAAAGGCGGAAGGCGTGATGCATTTCAAGATACAGTAGTTTGCTGCTCTGAGGACCTGGTTGAGCCTTGAGATGTGTCTTTGTGATATTAGCCAAAGACCAGGATCGATTGGAGTCCCAGAGCTTGAGTGCATCAGCGCTCCTTCAAGCACCTTCATCTCCTCTGAAACCCCTGACTCTGCAGCACACTGCACACACACTCACAGCCAGGTTATTTCAGGTCTTGATCAGTAACTTTAGGCAGTTTTTGTTCCGTTTGAGTGAGCATTTTTGTGTGTGTGTGTGTGTGTGTGTGTTTGTGTGTGTGTGTGTGTGTGTGTGTGTGTGTGTGTGTGTGTGTGTGTGTGTGTGTGTGTGTGTGTGTGTGTGTGTGTGTGTGTGTGTGTGCGTGTGTGCGTGTGTGTGTGTGTGTGTGTGGTTATTGGTACTGATAGTGGGGTGTGTTGATTTGTTTGTTTGTATCGATCGTGGTGATGAAGCCCAAGTGTGGAGCGCTGTTTACTCGTTAAGGGACACGCTTAATTGTGCGGCGACTGTCAGGAAGCCAGGACCTCTCTGGCTGCTGAGCTCATCCCAAATAAATAGAGGAAAAAAACACGGAACTGAGACCAGAAATCTGCCTTTGATCTGCACTTCGCTCTGAGCTCGGGAGATGGAGGAAGAGGAGGAGGAGAAGGAGGAAGAGGGCTTTCCGTGGCAGTGTCAGCTTTTCTGCTGCGATTAAGCCTACCGAAGGAAAAGCTGCAGTGACATGCCTGTGAGTGTGTTGATATTAGTGGGTGTGTGTTTATGTGGATGTCTGCGCCGTGTGTGTAAATGTGTGTGTGTGTGTATGTGTGTGTGTGTGTGTGTGTGTGTGTTTGTGTGTGAGAGAGAGAGATTGATAGAGGAGCAGCAGGAGGTGGAAGGGGAGAGAGAGAAAGAGAGGGAGGGAGCTGAGCAAGTGAGAGAGGGAGGGAGAGAGAGAAAGAGAAGGAGGGAGCTGAGCAAGTGAGAGAGGAGAGAGTAAGTGAGTTGAGGAAGAGCAGAAGATGGATCTGAGGAGCAGGACTCTTAATGGCAGACTTAATGAAGCAGGAGGCCCAGACTGCGCTCCCCCAGCCCTGTGCTTGTGCGTGTGTGTGTGCGTGTGCTGCTGCTGCATGCTCTGGCTGGAGAGGAATACTCCATCAATTATGAGCCATGCAGGCAGCCTGCTCCAGGACACAGGGAGGCCTCTGACGTGGCCTCAAGTAAATATAGACACACACACACACACACA
>NC_084995.1:7628237-7631920 GCF_963854185.1 Sardina pilchardus
TAGCTCCAAATTAAACACATCAATTCTGCTTCTCGCACAACCGAATTCTTCTTCTCTTTGTTGGGCATTGTTGCTGAGTCTGTGGCATGCAAAGTGAGATTTAGAGGCAGGCAAACTGAAACTGAGGCTACTCTGCCCCGTGCTCTTTATGGTGTAGCAGCCGTGTTTCTCCAAATTAAATTCCGTAGCGGCCGTAAGCCGTTAACGAGTGGAGAAGCAAAGCGCTTGAGCGAAAATTGTTGCACTGAAGACAATCAAGCGATGCTAAGTGTTTAACCACTTTGCTATTTCTAGCCTTCACACGGCTACCGCCGTTCATTCCGACATACCAGCACTCCGACATTGATGTCCAATTGTCGTAGTGGAGGCATGTCTCTTTATGGGAGAAAGTCCCACCACTCCGACATTTTTTTTTTCATGGTCGCAGTGGCGGTATTTAACTATTTTTTCAAACAACGTGCCATTCCGACATGAGGTCATTAATAGGCTATAATGTCATAACTATATCCAATTGTGTAAAATAATAAAGATTCACATTTAAAATGTCATTGTGAAGACTTCTTGATATGGTTATGTGTCTGTTGCGTGCACGACTCGGGGAAGTTCTATAGACATGGCAAGTTTTCTTCTCTGTCTGATTATTCGCGGACTAAGTGGAGCTAGATTAAGTTATTATTTTGCTGTCACTTCGTCTGTTTTATGGCCTAGAAGGTTGTATTTGGTATCTTTGGATAGCTCTAGCTCTCCTCTTTTATCTGACATGCAAGCTGTATCTTTTTAACCACGGTTTCACGAGTAAATCAAACGAAATAGCGGTAGCCGAAGCTATATGATTCTTATTTGTTTGCCACTTCGTCTGTTTCTATAACACAAAAGGATCGATGTATTTGGTATCAATGGAAAGCTCTGTTTCTCCTCTTTCATTTGATATGCGTGTTATGTCTGTGCGATGCCTGGTCCCGGAGCGAGAGCAGTGGCTGCGTGGGTGAACGCAGAGCAATATAGACTGTAAATATGATACTTTCATTTTATTTGTATTTGCATAGGCTACTTGATCGTACAGACACGTGTCTAGTCTCGTTGGAAAGCCCCGGTTCTGAGCTCTTTCATGCAATAGGTCTCATCTCGCTGTGACTAATAATCGCGGAGCAATGTAACAGAGAAGAATGGGTGTGTTTTTTGCGTCCGTCTGGCTCATAGGATCCGTTAAATTGACGTGGAAAAAATAGGATTTGTAAACTGTCGGAATGGGGGTACTAAAATGTGTCGGATTGGCAGCATGTCGGAATAACACCATGTCTGAATAGCGGCATGTCGGACGAAAGGGATGTCGGACTGGCAGGATGTCGGACTGCCGACATGTAACCCCTTCACACCTCCGTCCTTGAGGCCAAACCAATGT
Source organism: Sardina pilchardus (assembly GCF_963854185.1). Taxonomy (NCBI): domain Eukaryota; kingdom Metazoa; phylum Chordata; class Actinopteri; order Clupeiformes; family Clupeidae; genus Sardina; species Sardina pilchardus. The sequence continues at coordinate 7,629,640 of NC_084995.1, forward strand.
GGCTTTTATTGTGCATATAGTGGATACAAAGGTGAATGGGCATGTTGGGTGAGAAATGCCGGGTCAGAGAAAATAGTCGAAGGTGTGAATTGTTACATAACGACATATGGATGTGGACAGTCCTCTTTATTGTCTGCTAAACAGGTGAATTTGCATTCTCTGTCTCTCACATAGATCCAGACATGGTAAGGTAAAGAACCACAGTCAACTCTAGGCCCATGCCCACACTAAACCAGGTGAATCAGTCAACTCTAGGCCCATGCCCACACTAAACCAGGTGAATCAGTCAACTCTAGGCCTATGCCCACACTAAACCAGGTGAATCAGTCAACTCTAGGCCTATGCCCACACTAAACCAGGTGAACGTGAAAAGGCAGATGTTAAGTCAACTCATTCTCTGTCAACACTATTATTTTCCCTCCATTTTTCAACACCTCCCAGCTGGAGCACCTCCAGGTTGTTACCCACAGGGTGAAAAGAGACGCCAGAACAAGGACAGGAAATCATCTCTCTATTGAAGATCATGACGTAACATTAGCGCCAATTCCATTTTGGATTTTGCAACCATATTAGGTCCACACATTTAAGGGATATGCCCCCCACCCATTCAGACCATCTGTAATTTGTATCTTCAGAATTTACCTCAGATAATTTACCTCAGTTAATGCACCTCGCAATTTATGTCAGGTGTGCAACAAAAGACCACCACATTATCCCCCCCGGTTTATTTCCCTTGCGCACCGATTTACCTTTCATCCCAGCCGCAGCACCAGCCCAGCCTCCGTTAAAGGATATTCAATGTGACTTCAATTATCCGGAGCGCTGGGGATGTGTCTGGGAGCGGGCAGGCTAAATTGGAGCCCCTGTCGGATTCTTCATTAATGATTTATCAAGGCCCGGCCCACCGCAGGGCCTCGCTCACTCTGAAAGGGCAGTGGCTAATAAACCTGCCTCTCTCTGTGGTCACACACACACACAGACACACACACACAGACACACACACACACACACACACACACACACACACACACACACACACACACACACACACACACCACACACACAGTCATTCACACTGATACATACACATACATTTATGCACATGTTCACATACACACACACACACACACACACAGGCACACACTTTTTACTGCTTTTTACCGAAGCGGGCAAATAGCTTTGGCTGATGAGGATCTCTTAGTTGTACCATATGCTGTAGGGAATGTGCAGCATATGCGTTAAGACATAAGCCATTCACATGTATAAGTCCCTCTCTCTACACAGTGCATCAGTGCTGTGGCTCCCTGATAATGTCCTTTGTCCATATGAATGCGTGCCTGTATCATTATGTTTTATTTACTATTAGCGTGCTGCATTTGTGTGGGGGCTGGGATGCCGCTGGCGGCCAAAGGCCTTTGTCTACTGTGCCAGTTGGCGGGTGCATCTCCGGGAAGCTGTTGCTATAGGCTTTTATGCAGCAGCGGTGGTGATGATAATGTGTGTGTGTGTGTGTGTGTGTGTGTGTGTGTGTGTGTGTGTGTGTGACAGAGAGTGAGTGCTCGGTGTCTGCCGGGAGAGAATGTCCCTGTTGGCAGGGAAATACCACCGCCTCTCTCTTCTGCCTCAGTAGCTTCTCCCTTTGCCTCCCTTTCTTTCATGCACACATCTCCCTTTCTCTCTCTCTCTTTTATTAGCATCTCTCTCACTCTTTTACGCACATCCCTCTGCCCCCCTCTCCCTTTCCCTCTCCCTCGCTCGCTCTCTCTCTCTCGCTTTCTCTCTCACTCACTCTTGTGCTCTCTCTTTGTTGTATATGCATCTATCTTTTACTTTATTGTAACTCACTTTTTCTCTATCTCCCTTTGTTGCTTTTCCTCTTTCTCTTTCTCTGTCCCTTGAGCATCCTTCACTTCTCTCTCTGTCTGTTTCTTCTCTCTCTCTCCCTCTCTCTCCTGTCCTGGGCTGTGCTGTTATTTTAAGGTGGGTATTTTAAGATCATGCATTAGTTCTACAAAGCTCTATGAAACAATACGTGGGAAGACTTGTTTGCCTTCCTTTGGCTGGCTGGGGTGGCTAGATGACCTTTTGATGTGTCAAGGGACAATAACACAGGGCGTGAAGGAAAAAAGTGGGTTTGTGTGGAGAAAGTGTGTGTGTGTGTGTATAAGTGTTGTGTGTGTGCCTGTGTGTGAGTGTGTGTGTGCCTGTGTGTGTGTGTGTGTATAAGTGTTGTGTGTGTCTGTCGGTCTGTGTGTGTGTGTTGGAGCTTTATCTCCTATTC
>NC_084995.1:7632120-7634620 GCF_963854185.1 Sardina pilchardus
ATCAGCGCGCGCTCCTGCAGCCCTTTATGAGTGTGACTCTCTCCCAGAGCTGCTGTGCTGGTGCAGAGCGTCTCCAGGGTTACTGGGCGTGTCAGGGGCAGGTGTTTGATGGGCTGTGATGGCGCTGGGCTCTCTCTCTCTCTCTCTCTCTCCCTCTTCTCCCCCTCTGCTTTTTGCCCTTTTCTTTTATTTCTCTGTTTTATTTTGTTTTGAGAGACATAAATGTGTCGAGACGGAAATGTGTCTTTGCTTTGGACGGCCCTACTCCCCAAGAGCCCAGCTCTCTATGTGTCTCTATGGAGCCCAGGCAGCAATCTCTGAGAGACACACACACACACACACACACGCAGACATACACACACACACCCAGGCATGATTTATTGCAACAACATAACAACATTCAAACCTAACCTGCCAGGATGTTTGTTTGTGTGTATGTGTGTGTGTGTCAGTGTCTCTCTCTCTCTCTGTTTGTTTGTGTGTGTGTGTGTGTGTGTGTGTGTATGAGAGAGAGAGAGAGAGACTAATTATGAAAACCAACTACGGTCAACAGGTTTCCAGCGTGTGTATCCGCATGCGTTTCGACCATAATTGTAATGGCTCTCCGACACTGTGCTTGCTCATCCGTGCGGCACTTGTGCACGAGAAGGACAGCAGGACGGACAGAATCGCACGCTTCACAGAGAGACCGAGCCGCTAGGAACTGCCCTGTGTCCTCATGCAGTATTCATGCTCTCTTTTCTCCACACACACACACACACACACACACACACACACACACACACGCTCACACACACAAGGTTGGGGAGAGGGGGCAGAAGAGGGAGGAGAGGCGGAGTGATGGGTTGAAAGTATTATTCATGACCCGGCTCAAGGAGAGAGCCTTGGGGCTCATCTCCTTAAAGGAGGCCGCGGCACCAGAGAGAGATCGTTCCCGCCGCTGGCCTCTTAACTGCGCAGTCCTTGGGAGGCTCACCAGTGAGACGGGGCACGTTTTGGATAATGGGGGAATCTGTTGTTCTGGATATTGATCAGAGGGTCAGCGAGGGTACTCCCATTATCACAAGTTTCTCTAGAGGAAGGCTTTTTTTTACATTTCCCCCGTTTTCTCGCTCGTTTTATGTTAGTGCGAGCATTAGAGGAGGCTTTTTTTTCTTGTCCGTTGGCTTCCCCTCTCTCCTCTCCTCTCCTCTCCTCTCCTCTCCTCTCCTCTCCTCTCCTCTCCTCCTCTCCTCCTCTCCTCCTCTCTCCTCTCCTCTCCTCTCCTCCTCTCTCCTCTCTCCTCTCCTCTCTCCTCCTCTCCTCCTCTCCTCTCCTCCTCTCCTCTCCTCTGTGTGTTTTTAATCACTCTGACCTCGGGGCTGCGTGGCCCGTGGATGCGCTGAGTCGCAGCAGGGGTTTGACTGGTCTCTAATGACCGGGCACAGCAGTGGTCCAGATGAGAGCTTGGCGCTGGCGTCGTGCCCCGGCTCATCCGTCTCCCGTCCAGTGCGCCAGCGCCGCGGTCACCGCTGCCACTGCCGTGCTCCCCTCTCAGAGAGCCTCGCGGTGGAGGCTGCCTCCCTCTAAAGCCACATGCTCCGCTCCAGAGATGGAGGTGGCGATGGAGGTCAGGACCTCCAGTCTCCCCCCAGGAGGGCAGGCCTAGATTGGATGAGGTGATCTCCACAGGGAGGCGGGGTAGGGGGTGTCTCCTTCCCACTGCCCCTACACAAACCCCCCCCCCCTTCTGCAAGCCCCTGGCCTGAGATCTGGGGGTTGCAAGGACTTAGATGGCTCCGGATAAAGAAGACCTGCGGGAGTCACAGATGGGTATTATCAGGAAATGGGGGGCAAAAGCAAAGCCCAGTCAGGTCTGGAGCCCAGGAAGTGTTGGCGGAAGGATCCGGGAGCTTTAGTGTCCTGGAGGACTGGGCAGATTTGGGGGAGACTGGACCATCTGTCCCCACTCTTGTGTCTCCAGGCAGATGTCAGATGGACTAGTGAATGCTGCTGAGACGAGAGCAGGGTTTGGGAGAGAGGACAAGACCATGTCCGTGTTGTACATTATCATGAATGATGGCGTAGCTGTGGTGGTGATGTTGGGTGCACTCTATCCTCACTCCAGGGACCAGACTCCTCTGTTTTGCATACCCATTGTGAACTTAGCAGTGGCACTTTGTATGTATTGCACACACCTGTTTTGTTAATGAAGAGTGTTAGAATTACACTGACCTCAGTTAGGCTGTACGAGGGAGCCCAGGATTCAATGAAGCATCGTTCACCCTCCTTACAGCGTGTGTGTGTGTGTGTGTGTGTGTGTGTGTGTGTGAGACAGGGATGGGGTTTCCCGTCTTGCCCCCTACCAGCAGGATAGGCCTCGCTCAATATCCTCTTCTTTTTCTTCTTGATGCTCTTCTTTCATTGTGTTCCTTTTTTCTCTTTTTCTCAGCCTCTTTCTCTCTTTATCTGTCTTATTATTCTCTCTCTCTCTCTCTCTCTCTCTCTCTGTCTTTATCCC
>NC_084995.1:7644620-7654620 GCF_963854185.1 Sardina pilchardus
TGCACCGGCGGTATCGTCGTGCTCCCGCGTTCATTATTCATGCGTCTGGCTAGCTCCGCTGTTCAGAGCATCTCGCTGGAGCGCCGGCTCTGTCTCCCCCTCAGCACCGCATGCTGCCCCACACACACACACACCCCACACACACACCCCACACACACACCCCTCTCAGCCCCTCTCTATTCCAGCCACACTTCTCACCTGAGCGGGCGCCGTGGCCTTTTCCTTCAGGAGAGGGTGGGCAGGTCAGTGCGAGCTCTGAAACGTTGAGAAGCGAGGGGGGGGAAAACACAGGTTTAGCCCGGGGTCAGTCCACGGCGGTGCGAAGCGGAGCGGCAGGACCACAGACGGACTGTAAACAGCCTGCAGCAGCAGCAGTCCGCCGGGCCCTCGGCCACGCAGACAGCGCCGTTCGCTGGATGAACTTCGCTTTTAGTCCGACCTCAAACCACACGCTTTTTCCCCCCCCTCCGCACCGCACCGCTTATCGGCACATTGAAGCAGTTTCTCTCCATCCCAGGCAACGCAGCCTGATGCACATAAATGACTAAGACATAAACTTGACCCTCTCTCTCCCTCACACACACACACACACACACACACACACACACACACACATATACATACAGTGCATATGCCATGTGCCTTCGCTCCCCTGACAAAAGTGGGTGTCCGCCAGACAGTTTAATTTTCATGCACACACACACACCCTGTCCTGCTTATTGTTTTTTCATCTGCATATAAATACACTGCCATGTCAACTGTCTGAGTCACACGACGAGCGCTTCCTGTGTGCTGCTGGAGTGACTCAGCCCCCTCAGGCCTCCTGCTGAGCCCCAGAACTCTCTCCCTTCTCTCATCTCTCTCCTCTCATATCTCTCCCTTCTCTCATCTCTCTCCTCTCATATCTCTCTCTCCTCTCATCTCTCTCTCCTCTCATCTCTCTCTCTCCTCTCATCTCTCTCCCTTCTCTCCCATCTCTCTTCTCTCCCTTCTCTCATCTCTCTCTCTTTCTCTTCCTTCTCTCATCTCTCTCTCTTTCTCTCCCTTCTCTCATCTCTCTCTCTTTCTCTCTCTTCTCTCGTCTCTCTCTTTTGCTCTCATATCTCTCTCTCTCCCCTCATCTCTATCTCTCTTTCTCTCTCTTCTCTCATCTCTCTCTCTTGCTCTCATATCTCCCTCTCTCCTCTCATCTCTCTCTCTCTCTCTCTCTCTCTCTCTCTCTCTCTCTCTCTCTCCGTGCCACCACCAGAGAGACAGCCCTGCCCTCATCCAGGCCTCTCGCTGACATTTAACTGTGTGCGGCGTATGCAGAATGCCATTCCTTCAGAATGTCACTCATGCATGGCGTGTGTGTGTATGTGTGTGTGTGTGTGTGTGTGTGTGTGTGTGTGTGTGTGTGTGTGTGTTTGTGTAGGCGTGGATGTATGCCTGCACATGCTTAAGAAGGGTGGTGTTGGTTGACTAATTTGATGCAGTGCGTTATGCCAGCACAACTTCTCCTCCCTGTCAAGTGTGTTATCTCTCTCCAGAGGGCAGACAGAGGAGTGGCCTTTCACACAGTTCACTCCAGTGCAGCAGAGAATGCAGCTTTTATTGACCTTAGAGCTTACTTCATGCCACATTGAGAAAGCAGTTTGTGTCCAGGTTATATATGTGTTTGTATGTACTTAATAAGTATGCATAGTGTCAGGGTTATTAAGGTATAATGATGTACTTACATGGAAAGTACATTGAACCTCAGGCTACGATCTTCTTCTTCTTCCTCTCTCTCTCTCTCTCTCTCTCTCTCTCACGTTCTCTCCTTCCCCCTGCCTCTTGTCTCTGGTTGTAGGGGAGGACAGTCCTCTGGTGCTCTGCCAGAGAGTGTAGTACATGAGCGAACAGGCCCTGGAACATTCCAGAGAGAAAGCCTGGCACAGCGCTTCCTCTGAGATGCATCCTTAGGAATGGATGTTATGTGTATGTCTGTGTCTGTGTGTGTGTGTGTGTGTGTGTGTGTGTGTGTGTGTGTTGGACATGGTAAAAGCACCATAACATGCCGAATGAATGATTTGTTGTTCCGAACCTCGGCGCCATGATTACAACACCACTTCATCATTTGTTTCCCTGAGTATGAGAGAATATAAACTACAGAGCCTCCTGCTGAGCGGTAGTGTGTAGACCAAGTGCAACACTTCATTGTATTCCCTACTGTGGGTGTACATTTCTCAGACTCTCACTGGATATGGTGGCAACAGCACTTCCTAAAAGAGGTGTAAACTTTACTAGCATCACGTTTGAGACGTTCTTAAAAACACTAATGCTCTCAGCAGATGCACAGGAAGCTCATCTCCCGGTGGCCCGCACGTCTGAGGTGTATGCTTAAGCAGCGCGTACGAGAGCTTAGCAAGATAAACGCTCTCTAGTCAGACTGGCTCTGAGGAGCTTGGAGCTGGCGCTAATGAAGATGTCACACTGTTCTTTCTCCCACAGTGCTTGCCATGTTTGTTTTCTGATTTTGACTTGTCTCCTCTCTCTCCCTCTCTCTCTCCCTCTCTCTCTCCCTCCCTCCCTCCATCCCCCTCTCTCTGCTTTTCATGTTGCTGCCTGTTCCTGTTCCCTTCACTGTTGCGCCCTGTCCTGGCTGGCCTTTCACAGGTAAGATCTCTACTCTGCATTAGCCCTGTTGAGTGATGGGTGAAAGCTTATGTGTGTGTGTGTGTGTGTGTGTGTGTGTGTGTGTGTGTGTGTGTGTGTGTGCATGCGTGCGTGTTCTGTAAACTGACCCACTTTAGATGGTGAAGTGGGTTTAACATTCCCGAAAGGAGAATTAAGTACTTTTCAAAAATATTTGATTGTGGATTTTGGTTTTTGTTTTCCACACCTGTTAGATCTGTTTGTTTTAAATTCTTAGCACAGTAATGCAACTTTTTCATGCCTGGATTATGATGGAAGGCACAAACGCATAAAAACACTTGCCAGTGGTATGCAGTTACTTTCTTCAGAACAAATGAGAGGTGCTGACATGCCAGATTAAAATGCCAATCACACTGAAGATTAAAACTACAATTAATCAGATTCCAGCCTTGGGATTATGGTAAATAAATCCCACCAATCATCCTTTTTAACTCCTAACAAAGGCAAAGTCTCGCCTGAATGAGCCTGAGCGACTAATTAGTAGTTTATGAAGGGCAAGGCAGCCCTGACAAAATGGTTTATTATTTCACCTAATCCACTGGGATGGAGTGTTTCTGGGAGCTCCCCAGGCCTCTCAGTGTGCTTCTCAGGAGGGATCCACCCCCATCACCTCCCTCCCCCCTCCAACCCCCTCCCCCTAGAGCTGTAGCACCTGTGGGGGTGCAGAGGGTCAGCAGAACCCCATATTCCTCTTAGCCAGACTGCTGGAGGTGAGAGCCTCTCCTCAGAAGAGTGTGATTAAAGTTGTATCAGAGTCTTTTTTGCATTGTTTTATGGCAAAACACACATGCACGCATACACGCACACACATACACATACACACTCTCACACACACACGCACACATTTTGACCCCTCCCTTGCTGGATTGGGGATTAGGTCGCTTTTGTCCAGCTCTATAAAGAGGCAATTATGGGGGTTTCTGCCATAGGAGGGCGGTGGGTGTTACACATTCCCATGGAAACAAGCTGGAGATTTACGGGGACAGGGAGATGCTGCAGCCCAGCAGTGCTCCATGACACATTCCAGCTCTCTCTCTTTCTCTCTCTCTGTCTCTCTCTCTCTCTCTCTCTCTCTCTCTCTCTCTCTCTCTCTCTCTCTCTCTCTCTCTCTCTCTCTCTCTGTCTCTCTCTCTCACACACACACACACACACACACACACACAGAGAGAGAGAGAGAGAGAGTGAGAGAGAGAGAGAGAGAGAGAGTTGGAGAGGTAGCAGCTGGAACCTCTCCACTTTATCTCCAGCATATGAGGCCTGGAGGGTAAGGCGGGGGCTTCCTATATCTTGGGTGTCAGCAGCCATTGTTCCCTGGCGGTGTGCTTTCACAAGCACTCCTCAGTGCGAGCACTCTGTCCCTGCCGACCCCTATTCAGTCCCTCAGCTTTAAGCATCCAGGCCAAACAATAGTGCCGCATCAGAGCTTATATGGTGACCACGCCATGTGTCATTTGCCCAGAGATGGATTTCATGGTTTCAACATTTCTTTGCCGATGATGTTCACATACTCCCAAACTAGGGTGACGGAGTTGTATTGGCTCTGCAGAAAGCAGTCTGTACACTGGTGAAACATAACAGTGCTGAATTGGTTTGCTATCATCATCAGTGCTGTGGTGCTTAATTGTTGATTGGGTAGAGGGAGCTCCCAGCAAGAGGTGTTCACCTTCTCCTCACTGTGTGCTTGTAATGATTTATTTGGACATTGTGTGTTGCATTGTAGCCACTATTGAACAATTACTGAAAATAACTAGCCTGGCTAGTGCCTACCACTTCTCAAATGAGACGTGGTCTGGCAACCAGACATTCATTTTCTCGTATTTGAAAAAATGCCATGATCTGTCCAGTGTGCGCCACGGATGTCTATCAAATGTGTCTGTGCATAGCTCATCATGGTCTTGCTTTCCCCCCTGTTCTGTGATTGGTCCCCTATCTCAGGCCAAAATTAGGGCAGTAGTTCCCAGACTGCCATAGCAGCGTGAATGAAATCACCGCACAAGGCAGGATGGACACACCCAGGCTAGAATATCACCTTCACCAAACCCAACCCCTAACCTTGACCTTAAAGGAACACTCCACCGTATTTGCATATTAGACTACGTTATTCTGTATTGCTTAATTGTTGGAGGTTGGTTCATCTGCTCCCCACTGTGTGCTTGTAATGATATACTTGGACAGTATGTGTTGCATTGTAGCCACCGTTGAACAATTACTGAATATCCCCCTCACCAAACCCAAGGCCTAACCCTGACCTTAACCATAAGGTGTCATCTGGTCAAAGGAAAATAAGGTAGGATGGCCTTGCCTACCGAACAGCTTCTCTCCCACCCTGGTGATTGACTTTTGTAAGTGCCTGCATTATACACCCCCCACTCTCTCTCTCTCTCTCTCCCTTTCCCTCTCTCTTTCCATTCTCGTTTAGCTTAATTGCTGGACTGTGCTGGAATGACCCATCAGCTTTGCGTCAGTCAGGACATTTTAATGGCCTCTCCCTCTCCACCTCCCTAGCCGAGGGGGCCTTTCATTTACTTTCCAAATAGTTTTCTCCCTCTCTTCTGCTGTCTCTGTTTCCTCCTTTCTTTCTCACTCTCCCTTGGTTTCCCTCTCTCTTTTCCCCTTTCACTCTCATTCTTTCTCTTACATTTCTCATCTCTCTCTCTCTCTCTCTCTCTCTCTCTCTCTTTCTCTCTCTCTCTCGCCCTCTCACATTCACTTCTTTTGTGTGTCTCGCAACAATAGCTGTTGAAGAAGTGTGGCCGGGACCCCTTTAGCAGCGGCTGCGCGAGAGAGAGCGGACGGCCGGTATCGATCTGCGGCGTTATTAAGTGTCGGCCGACACAAAGCCAGACTTTTAATCACCATTACTCTGAAATGTGCTGCATTGTCAGTCTGGGGAGGCGCTGACTCCATTGTGTATGCAAACTAAAAGGGCCTGGCAGAGAGGCAGAGAGGGGAGGAAATGGCTTCGCTGATGACCCAGCACTTTTCCGCCGCGTCTTTAGCGTCCTCCGCGGACCACTTCTCAAGACTTCTTTTTTTTCCCTTTTTTTTTTCGCTTCGCCAACGCTGGACTCCGTCGGCCAGTCGATAGTCGCCGGAGACGCTAATAAACAGATCGTGTTTGGCGTCGGAGCGAAGCTGCAATCAGCGCGCATTAGTCACACGTTGGCAAGTGCTGCGGAGAAAGGTCACTGGCGGGGGAGAGTGTTGTTTGTAGCGCGGTGGTGCTGGCGGCGGTGGCGGCGGTGGTGGTGGTGGTGGTAATCGGGGGGGACTCCAGGATGAGGAGGAGGAGAAGGGCTTGTCTGTTCTCACACTGTGAGGAGGTGTGGGTTGGATGTGATACTCCGGGCCGGTACTTGGATGCGGTTCCCCCCTCGCCCGGTTCTGTCTGTCACGCACGACTCCCTCCCTCTCCTCGCTGAGTGACACGTCTCAAGCACACATCCGATGTGAGAATGTGACCGCGGCCCTCTCCCCCCCCCCTCCCTCCACTTATCCACTTGTCACGCGAGGCTTTTCTCTCGGCCGCGTACCCAAGATGGAGTCCCACGCCGAGCGTCCCGGACCCGAGGGGGGGACTCGACCCTTCGCGCCTCACTCTTTTTTTTTCTCACTCTCTCTTGTCACCCTCTTCCACTCCTCCTCTCTCCCTGACTCTGTTGTCCGCTCGTTCGCTCACTCTCCCACTCATCCCCTGTCGCCGGAGAAGAATTTAGTCATCAACACCTCATCCATCACCGAGTCCCAGGGCTCCTCCAGGGGGGGGCCAAGCCGCTCGTCGCTGCCCCATGCAGCGCTGCAGCTATCTGGGGGAGCGATGTGCGAATGAGTGGGTGGCCTCTGGAGGGAGAGGTGTGAGAACAGTCAAGCCTTCCTCCTCTTCCTCGTCCTCCTCTTCCTCGTACTCCAGCTCCGAGCAGCCGCGCTGTCTAGTCTGAGGCTGGACCGGAAGCCCAAAGACTGACTGTCCGCTCGGTGTCCCTGGCTTGATTTTCTTTTCTCTCTTTTCTTTTCTCTCTTCTTTGTCTCCCCTACTCTGTCTGTGGTCTGTCTGGGTCTTTTCCTCTCTTGGTCATATTCTTTCCTCGCTTCATTTGCAGGTTCTGATTCTCCCACTTTCTTAGTCTCGCTTCAGTCACAGTTTGTCTTTTCTATTTCCAGTGTAGTCTATCAGTATCCTTCTGTAGTGTTCTCTCTCTCTCTCTCTCTCTCTTTCCTCTGTCTCATTTTCTCTCTTCCCCTTTTCTTTCTCACTTCTCTATCCCTCTCTTCTAAAAAAAGTGCTGCAGCCCTCTCCCTACTTAACTGCTCCAGCACCTCCTCCCCTCTCCCCTGCGCTCTTTGGCCCCTGGGTTTCTGTTTTCTGTCGGCCACTCTGTCGGAGGCCTCAGGCAGTGGACGCCCCATCGATTGGCTCGGGCAGCGATGGAAGCGGAATCTGGCGACAGAGAGTGGCAATCTGGGCGAAAAGCGGCCAGACCAACAGCAGTCCACTCTTGAGCCTCAGCATCATGCCCTGAAGGCTACTTACGGAGGTGGTTGAAGAGGAGGTGTGTGTGTGTGTGTGTGTGTCTGTATGTGTGTGTATGTCTGGTAGCAGCTGTCTAGCTGCACTTTGGCTAGGCTGTTACTGTCTGAGAGGCCGCCTGGAGGAAAAAAGGAGAGAGAGAGAGAGAGAGAGAGAGAGAGAGAGAGAGAGAGAGAGAGAGAGAGAGAGAAAGAAGAGAGAGAAGCGGTTAATTAGTGCTTCAGACAGACACCAGACTAGGAGAAAGAGAGTGGGAATTGGGAGGGAGTGGAGGAGTCAAGGAGAAGGAGTAAAAGGAGAGAGGGGGTGAAGACGCGCAAATCAATTATGGGTCCGATCTGATCAGCCAGTCAATTTCAGCAAATGCGCTCAGTAATTCTATTGATCGCTTGGAGTCTCACGAGGGGGACTGCAGTGAATAGTATATTTTCTCCATTAGGCTTGTTAGAAACTCTTCTCGGTCCCATATGGATCCTACTATCTTTCTCCCCCCTCACAGATGAAGATTTATTTGTGATTGTGCCTCTGGTTTATTATTTATCCTTGTGCCTCTGGTTTGTTTGGGCTGATATCTTAGTACCGCGGTGAGTTTCTGTATCTGTGCATGGGTGCGTTGGGCTCTCTCTCTGGTTGATATTGGCATCATTAGGAGGAGCTGAACCCAGCGATCCCTGTGTTCTACTGTATGTTTGCTCTGAGCCTTGAGAAAAGTAAAGCTTGCACTCTAGACTTCAGTTGGAGGTTCTTTCTTCTCCTAGCGGGGCTGAGAGCACTTGAAGAACAAGAGCCTTCCTGATGTCTCTTTTTGGCCTTGGTGGGCTGCCTCTTCTCTGTCTTGCACTCAGATACCCAGTGAGGAGGTGTGTGTGTACAAGTGTGTGTGTGTGTGTGTGTGTGTGTGTGTGACTCACTGCGAGTGCGCCGTGCCCGGACTTGTTCACAGCCAGCGCTCACGTCGGGACTCCTGATAAGCGTACATTTGTGTCGGCGGCTCGCGGTCTCGGCTCGGCCCCCGGGGCTGGGAGAGAAGAGGAGGAGGCGGCGAACGAGCGAGGGATGAAGGAGAGAGGGAGAGAAGAAGAGAGGGAGGGCTACCTCTGTGGAGGCGTTTACCACGCCGACCCCGATCACAAGATAAGGCCCTGCAAACAATCAAAAGCTGTGAGCTGGACAGCGCTGGCTTTTCTTCTTTGTTTGGTTCGGTTTCTTGCAGCGAGTGTGTAGGCCGGCAACCAAAGGAGCAGCTGTGTGCTATTTATTTTCCCCTTCGCTTAAACTAAAGTTTTGTGCTGTTAGGTAAGCAGAAATTCCTTCACACTGTTGCTTTAACGCTCCAGTGCGCCCGTTTGAGGTGCAGCGAAGCAAGCCGCTGGGTTATCGGGAACTGTGCGCGGGATTACAGGGAAAAAAAACAAACTAAAATGCTAAAATAATACTAATAAAAAATGAAAACGGAACTACGGGAGGTACATTTTGACAGGCACATGGAGCTCAGCTCTTGTGGTCCATGTGAAAGGACATGCTGCACTGCAGGTGTGCGGAGCCTGATGGGACGTGACCCTGGCGATGCTGTGCATGTCTGCCGTAATGGCAGCGCGGCCGGCCGCTGATGGAGGGCTGTGATTTGGCCTGTTAATGCCTCCAGGTGCTTTAGTTCTCATATGGGGGTTTGCCGGCGCGTGACGGCCAGTTTTACAGGGAGGGGTGGGTGGGGGCCTCTCCACTGCAGTTCCGCAGAGGACTTTGCGTGTGTGTGTGTGTGTGTGTGTGTGTGTGTGTGAGTGTGTGTGTGTGTGTGAGTGTGTGTGTGTGTGTGTGCGTGTGTGTCTGCGTGAGTGACGTATTCCCACATCTGCAGTCTGACTGGGGTGCTTGTCATTGGAAGGCTTTAAGACGTAGAGGGACGCGACCTGATGAGACTCAGAGGAGATGAAATGGGAATTCGACTCAAAGGAGAGTGAACACTCCAAGCCCTTGACCCAGTGCTTTGATATTGCAGAAATAAGGACACTCGTCTTATCAGTGGGTAGCCAGGGCCAGCACAGTCCTGGAGTGGGGTCTTTAACGTTTTTATGGTGAGAATGATGGGGAGAACTGATGCTGGATCAGCCACTAGAGTAATGTTATGATCCAGTAAGGGATCATCTGCCTTCATAAGACCTGAATAAGCCTCATCTATTAGACACATTAGGGGCTGTAATTTCAATGATGGGCTACAGGCAATGAGCAAATCAACAAGCAAGGAACAAAGTCTGCTGCACATGAATACGCTTAAGCTAATTCACTAACTTGGCTAAAGCAATCACAATTGCAAATCACCAACACATGCAGGTTTTTACTCAACTCTGCTATGGCAGACACCTGGGCGCTTGATTTAATTAAGTTTCCTGCTTTATTTCATCATGTCCAACGTGAATGATCTGCCCATTATTGTTTCATTTTAAATGTTGCTGTCGCAGTATTATGCATAATATTACGACCCCTTCAAATCAGGACCCACTTGTGCTAATGGCTCCTCTCACCCACGTGTGTGGTGACTATTGTTCTGAGGGGCCTCCCTCTAGAGGGTGTCATCCATGCTTTTCCCCTCTGACCTCAGCACTGCATTCCTCTATCCCCCGTCAGTGAGTGTTTACAGGTGTGTGTGTGTGTGTGTGTGTGTGTGTTTGCTTTAGCATGCACAGCCTACATTGTCATCTTCTGCAGAGTGTTAAGGCGTACTGTGTCTGTGTCTGTGTGTGTGTGTGTGTGTGTGTGTGTGTGTGTGTGTGTGTGTGTGTGTGTGTGTGTGTGTGT
>NC_084995.1:7657120-7659620 GCF_963854185.1 Sardina pilchardus
ACACACACACACACACTCACACACACACACACACACACACACACACACACACACATACACACACACACACACACACACACACACACAATCTCTCTCTCTCAGACACACACTCACACACACACACACACACACACACACACACACACAGCCCGTCCTGTCACTCATGAGCACAAGTTTGGTCTGATGTAGTGTGCTGTAGGAAGAGAAGAAGAGACGCCTGATAAGCTGAGAAGATGACTCACCTCTCTCGTCCCTCCTCTCTCTCCTCCTCTCATTCCTCTCTTCCTCTCCTTCGCTCCCTTTCACAGGGATTTTCTGGAGAGTTCTCTGACATTTAACTGCAGATGACTGGATGAGACAGACTCATCGAAATCACTGCGACGTGCTGCCCTTTCCTCCACTTTCATTAGACACATCCCTCACTCTCTCCCCCCCTCCCTCCTTCCCACCCTCTCTCCCTCCATCTCACACCTTTACACTCTCACTGCCCTCCTCCTTGTCTGTACCTCCATCTCTCTCCATCTCTCTCTTGTATGGACGGCAGAGGGCTGCGCATACATCTGCTATACTGCTGCTAATTATCTCAGTGATGGGAGTCTCCTGGTGCAGGGGCTACTACATGATTCCAATGTGACTGTGGGTTAGGCAGGTGTGTGTGTGTGTGTGTGTGTGTGTGTGTGTGTGTGTTTGTGCGCCATGCTGTTCCAATGGATTCAGACCTGCTCTGATTCGGCATGGATCTCATTTTACTTGCAAATCACTAAGGGAGAGAGCTGAAAACATAATTCAGTCCCTGGCTTTTCATCTCTCCTGCTGCATCTCTGTACCCCACTCTCTCCCTCTCTTCTTCCTTCTCCCTCTCCATCCCTCTCCATCCCTCTCTCTCTCTCCTTCCTTCTCTCTCCGTCCCTCCCTCTCTCCCCTTGTGTGGGTTTGTGTGCCTTATAGTAGTGGTCACAGTGTCTCAGGGGTTCAGCAGGGTTCATGGTCCTCTTCCATGTACTCTCCCTCTCTCCTCCACTCTCCAGCCAGTGGTAGAGCAAATTGCGTAATGATGAGACTCACTCTCTCTATCTCTCTCTCTCTCTCTCTCTCTCTCTCTCTCTGTAGTCTGTAATGAAAAGGCGCTATCAGTGAGATCTCTGTTTCATTGATTTCAGACTGGTAAGATTACATATGACTGTATGACTGACTGATTGCCTGAGAAAAGTGGGTCTGAGCCCGTGTCTGAGAGAAGCCCATTCTTCTTCCTGTCCATCACCAAGAGCCAATGCAATCATAACACCTGAAAAGGGGAGAAGGAATGGGCACAGGGCAATGTATGAGTACACACACACACACACACACACACACACACACACACACACACACACACACACACACACACACAAAGGTCCAAGTACACATACACTCACACATATCCCCACTAAGATACTGAGATGTGTGTGTGTGTGTGAGACAGCTTATCTGAGATGCTTTCTCACACACTCGCCAGTGAATAGCACGGTCATATATCCCATTGCCTTACAGTATGCACATTCACCTAACTGAGTGTTACAGCCCTGATCAGATGCCTATGTATGTGTGTTGGTCCATGTTAGTGTGAGCACGGAGCAACGCTACAAGTAATGCAGTCCTCCTGTCCCTATCATCATATGCTGGAGGTGGAGGAGGGATACTGCACAATGTCATGCAGAAAACGCTTATAAATGGCTTCTTTAACGACGTCCCCACAACCAATTATCCAGCACTGTGACTGGGAGCCATGCTACCTGCAGCAGAGAGAGAGAGAGAGAGAGACAGAAAGAGATAAAGTGAGGTATGGGGAAGGAGAGAGAGGGGGACAGAGTGGAAGAAAAAGAGAGATAGAGAGGAGAAATAGAGGGAAAGCAGAAGAGGGGACGGAGAAAGAAGGAAATGTGAGATAATTAAATCTTAAGTTCATATCCTGCAGCCATTGCCACTTTCATAGCCTCAGGAGTTTTTCCTTTAGCTTCTATCATGTGGTTAAGAGGAAGGGTGTGTGGGTGGGTGTGTGTGTGTGTGTGTGTGGTTGGTACATTTATTCTACTGTTTTTCCTGCACATTTTCCATGCTTTGCAAAATATCAAAGAGCTGTGGACCTGTTATTTCAAACACACACATTCATTTTTAACACTCCATACTACACTGGGTGTAGGCTGTGTGTTAATGGCAAGACGCATTTGTGTGGAAGCTTGGGTTTGGATGATGTACAGTACTCTGTGTGTGTGTGTGTGTGTGTGTGTGTGTGAGAGAGAGAGTGAGCGAGTGGAGATGGATGGGAAATGTCCTGTTTTTGTCCCAAGGCAGGAAGGCTTATTTACTCCATTGGGGTAAAGACAGTGTGTGCTTCCTGCTGATAACTGATAAAATGTCAAATTGAACAGCGGCTCAAAACACATGCACACACACACACACACACATTCTCTCTCTCTCTCTAGGAAATGTTGCTTTGACTGTTGGTGGAGCGAAGACAACT
>NC_084995.1:7664620-7674620 GCF_963854185.1 Sardina pilchardus
TTCCAGCAACTGCAGAGAGTGGTGAGAGACGGACAGGCTCCTGTGCAGCCAGCACGACAGCCGGTGGCTGACCTACAGCAAGGCAACCCGCCCAACTCCCGCCCCTCTACAGCCCAGGATCCGCTTCTCCGAGGTCCCCCTCTGGACATACCGACACCACAGCCTGATGATGGACATGTTCCGGCGCCAAGGCTTCACAGCTCCCTTGATTCCACGGATTTCGGCCTGGGTCCACTCTTCAATCTCCCACCCGTCAATCACCCATCCATTCAGCACCCGCCGGGGTGGAAGCCTCCGAGAATGGCGGTGTATAATGAAGATGAGGATATTGAACATTACCTTACCACATTCGAAAGACTTGCAACAGCCTGCCGGTGGCCCTTTGAGGCTTGGGCTCTGTCTCTTATGCCCTTGCTCAGAGGTAAGGCCAGAGCAGCTTTTGTTGCTATGAACTCAGAGGACACGAGGGACTACATGAAGGTGAAACAGGCCATTCTTCGTAAGTTCGAGATCAGACCGGAGACGTATCGCCTGAGGTTCCGCTCCAAGACCATCCAGGAGGGGGAGACGGCGAGGGAGCTCCACGACCGGCTCAAAGACCTCCTGGACAAGTGGCTGGAACCAGAGACGAGGACTAAGGACCAGATCTGTGACCAGGTCATCCTGGAGCAGTTCCTGGGCATGCTCAACCACGACCTGCAGGTATGGGTGAGGGAGCGTACCCCATGCTCCTCAGCCGAAGCTGCAGAATTGGTGGAGACGTTCATGGCCGCCAGACCGTCCAGACGGGGATACCAGTTGGGCCCACAGGACGCAAGCAGAAGACCTCCATATGCAGCCCAGCAGGATCCACTGAAGTCTTCAACCAGTAGGTCTGTGGGTGGGGGTGGTCGCATTTTTAGGCCCTACAGCAGCCCCAATAGTCCTAGTCCCAACGAGCAGCCGGTTAGTTCACCCCAAGCTAGTATGTCCAAGGTCCCTACATGTCATGGTTGTGGTCAGTCTGGCCACATTAAGCCTAATTGCCCCGTTAAGACTGTTCACAATAGACTGTGTTACCGCCCTGGCCCTAGTAAGCACTCCCTGTTCACTCCTGCAGATGTAACTGTCCCAGTGAAGTTAGGAGGAAAGACAGTGCAAGCGCTAGTTGACTCTGGGAGCAGTCAGTCCTTTGTGCTCAAGTCTTGTGTGCCATCCAGTTGTCTGCCAGTGGGAAAAGTCAGGGTCCGATGCATCCATGGTGATGAGTCCGAGCACCAGACTAGTGAGGTCCCCGTAGAGATAAATGGTCAGAAGTACCTGCTAGTTGTTGGCCTTTTAGATAAGTGCCCCTATCCAGTGATTCTAGGCCAGGATGTGCCCGTTCTTACAGAGCTATTACATAGTAATGACACAGCTACTGACACAGCTTCTGCTTATGTACTAACTAGAGCACAGGCCAGAGAGAAAGCAGACTCTGATAACTGGTCAGAGTTAGCTTTTGGTTGTCAGGGTAGCAAACCAAAGAAGTCCAGAGCAGAGAGACGTAGGGCTAAAGTAGTGGGTACTGCAGTGCAGGAGAACCTCCCTTTTCCACCTTTAGAGGTCAGTGAAGTCAGTGCAGCTGATTTTGGCAACCTGCAGCAGGAAGACCCCACCATTAGCTCTTGTTTTGTTAACATTAAGTCCCCAGAAGAGGCAGAACAAGCTGTATCTGAGGGAGAGGTATGTTTTGTTCTCCGTAATGGGAAGTTATACAGGGTGAGTGCGGAAAGAGAGCAGTTGGTGGTCCCAGAAACCCTCCGAGCAAAGGTTTTGCATCTCGGCCACAGTGTTCCTTGGTCTGGTCACTTAGGCAAGGAGAAGACTGAGAGCAGGATTGTTCGACGGTTTTATTGGCCAGGGTTCCATAACGACATTACTGAGTACTGTAGATCCTGTCCAGAATGCCAACTGTCTGCTCGCTCCAGTAGGGGCTTGAAGGCTCCTCTGATTAGTCTCCCCATTATTGACACCCCATTTAGCCGCATCGCCATGGATGTAGTTGGACCCCTAGAAAGAAGTAGGGCTGGTCACCGTTATATCCTGGTTGTTGGCGACTACGCAACACGATACCCCGAGGCTTTTCCCCTAAGAAATATTAAAGCTAGGCAGGTAGCCAATTGTCTGCTTCAGTTATTTTCCCGGGTGGGCATCCCCAAAGAGGTCTTGACAGATCAGGGAACCAATTTTACTGGCAAGACACTCCGGCAGGTTTAGTCTCTGTTAGGGATCAGGGGTATTAAGACCACGCCCTACCACCCACAGACAGACGGCATGGTGGAAAGGTTTAACCAAACCTTGAAGACCATGCTGCGGAAATTCGTTTCTGACTCCGGAGCCGACTGGGACCAGTGGCTCCCCTTTTTACTGTTTGCCTACAGAGAGGTTCCGCAGGCGTCTACTGGCTTCTCCCCCTTCGAGCTCTTGTACGGGCGGGAGGTGAGAGGCCCGCTCGACATTCTCCGGGAGAGCTGGGAGGGGGAATCTCCTGGCCAACTGGTGAACGTTGCGAGCTATGTCCTGCGGATGAGGGAGAAGCTGGACCAGCTGAGCTCCATGGCCCACGACCATCTGGCCAAAGCACAGACACGACAGAAGACATGGTACGACAAGACCGCACGCAGCCGTTCCTTCACACCTGGGCAGAGAGTGCTGCTGCTGCTACCATCGTCAGAAAGCAGCCTGTTGGCAAAATGGCAAGGCCCTTATGAGGTACTTCGCAAGGCCAGTGAAGTGACCTATGAAATTGCCACGCCAGACAGGCGACGTCCAAAACAGCTCTTCCATGTCAACCTGCTGAAACAGTGGATGGACCGTCCACCTTCCGTCCAGAACCAGCTGTGGGCGAGGACTGTGGAACAGGAGGAGGAACTAGCTGAGCAGTATTTTCCTACTGCTGGCGGTGAGTCCCTCTGCCCATCTGTCTCCCACCTGTCATCTCAACAGCAGGAGGACCTACAGAGCATCATCCCCAGAGGCCTGTTTCGAGACCAGCCGGGACGGACAAACATCGTCACCCATGACATCCAGCTCACGTCTCCAGGCCCCATCCGACACACCAGTACCAGAGTTCCAGCGCGCCTGATCAACGCTCTGAAGCAAGAGGTACAGTCCATGTTGGAAAGGGGGGTAATTGAGCCTTCCCACAGTGAGTGGTGCAGTCCAGTCGTCCTTGTTCCGAAGAAGGATGGAGGGCTCCGCTTCTGTGTTGACTTTTCTAAATTGAACAGCATCTCGGCATTTGATGCCTATCCCATGCCCCGCGTGGATGAGATGGTGGAGCGCCTAGGTAAGGCAAAATTCCTCAGCACCTTGGACCTGTGCAAGGGCTATTGGCAGGTGCCACTTTCTCCCCGTGCACAGGAACTGACTGCCTTCCGAGCTCCATCGGGCCTTTACCAGTTCCGAGTTATGCCTTTTGGACTCCATGGCGCCGCAGCATCCTTCCAGCGTCTTATGGACGAGGTCCTGAGGGGCGCGGAGGACTATGCCGCCGCCTACATTGATGATGTGATTATCCATAGCTCCTCCTGGGCGGAGCATCTCCACCATCTCCGCGACGTCTTCCAGAGGATCCATCGAGCTGGCCTGGTGGTGAACAGCAGCAAATGCCAACTTGCTAGCTCTGAGGTGTGCTACCTGGGCTACATCTTGGGTAGTGGCACCATTCGACCCCAGATTAGCAAGGTGGATGCCATCCGCGACGCGCAGCCTCCCTCTACCAAGAGGGGGGTGAGATCGTTCCTGGGGTTGGTCGGCTGGTATAGGCGGTTTGTCCCCAATTTCTCCAGCCGAGCTGCTCCTCTCACAGACCTCACTCGTAAGAACAGCCCCAATAAATTGGTTTGGACTGTTGAGTGTGAGGCCGCATTCCAGGACTTGAAGGAGTGTATGTGCTTTGAACCGGTGCTCCAGAGCCCCGATTTCTCCCTGCCCTTTACTGTGCAGACAGACGCCTCAGGCCTAGGCTTGGGGGCGGTGTTGCTGCAGGGTGAGGGGGAGGACAAAAGACCTGTGCAATATGTGAGCCGTAAGTTGTTCCCCCGGGAGACACGCTACTCAACCATTGAGAAAGAGTGTCTCGCCATTAAGTGGGCTCTGGACACACTGAAGTACTATTTGGTGGGCAAAGACTTTGTCCTTGAGACTGACCATCGGGCCCTGCAGTGGCTACACCGAATGAGAGACTTTAATTCCCGCATTACCCGTTGGCACCTATCGCTTCAGCCTTACAGGTTCACTGTGAGATACAAGGCTGGCAAGGACAATGTTGTTGCGGACTTTCTCTCGCGTCATGATATGGACGCTCCCTCTTAAGGGGGGGGGTGTGTGACGGGGCGCATAGCGACCGCCACCGCAGCAATGCTGCTTGCTTGCTAAAACGGAGCGCTAACGTCCGTTTATGTTTGTTGTATGTTTGTCACACTGTTTACCACTATGTAATTACCATGTCATTCATCACACAATCTCTGTAATTCCCGTTGCTGTTCTTGTGACTAGTCTAAAACATTCTTCACAACGGTGAATTGGCCCGGCTAACTATTAATCATTACATCTCTTTACCGTTTAGAATCACGTCCACCAATAATACATTACCATCACGTTATCATTCACTTAACATTCATTGTCTTTTTCGTTACAATAAGCACTCGTCAAACATGTCTTGTCAAATCAATGTGGTGTTTATTTAAGTTCAAAACCTTATAGTTTAGTAAGCGATAGTCTGTAACGTTCGTCTCACCAGTGTTCAGCGTCTCGTCCTCTGTTTGTTTTGAAAGGGATTTCCTGGCCCGAATTCCGGCTTATCTGTGATGCGACTTCCGGGTTCACCGGAAATGAACCCGGGTTTTGTGAAGTTAATATTTATAGGCTGAATGTGTATGTTGGCTATGCCTTCTTAAGGTAGTATTGTTAAAATATTATTGTGCTTGTATTCTGCTGGTTGTAGTGTGTTTTCTTAGCTGTTTTAGCTTACTTATTGTTATCACACCTGAGTACCCCCTGTGTTATTGTGAACAATGGTTTGACCCAATTGTAGGGGGACACTTGTGCCTGATTTAAGCCAACCTGTTTAGAGGTTCAGGAGAGCGAGTGATGGTGAGACATATTGTCTTGTAGCTCTCATGCGGGTTAGTAGCATTGGCTAGTCTATAGTCATTTGAAATTATTGTCTAGACAAATTTAGTAAATTTTTTTGACTATTATGTCAATTTATTTTCTTTATTGAAACAGTTTTTCTTTTCTTTTATTTACCTTTGTCATCATTGATTTTGTTATTATTATTGACTATTTTATAGCCTACGGGCCTTATTTTGGGAAAATAAAGCAACCCAATCTTCATCCAAATCCTCCTGAGTCCTCCTGAGAGTATTCCACCTTTTGATCAAACCCGTCTCAACACATCTACCCTTAACAGTATGTTTCTCTCTCTCTCTCCCTCTGTGTGTGTGTGTTTGTGTGTGTGTGTGTGTGTGTGTGTGTGTGTGTGTGTGTGTGTGTTTGTGTGTGTATGTTTCTCTCTCTCTCTCCCTCTGTGTGTGTGTGTGTGTGTGTGTGTGTGTGTGTGTGTGTGTGTGTGTGTGTGTGTTTGTGTGTGTATGTTTCTCTCTCTCTCTCCCTCTGTGTGTGTGTGTGTGTGTGTGTTTGTGTGTGTGTGTTGAGACGGTCAGGTCAGACAGGAGGCAGACCTGCTGAGGCTACATCTCATCTCTCAACCGTTCTGTCTGCGTTTTGCTTCGCTCTCTCATTCAATTACCTGCCTCTCTATGTATTTACCTCTCTCCTCTCCCTCTCCTCCTCCTCCCCTCCCTCCCTCTCTCCTCCTCCTCCCCCCTCGCTCTCCACTGCATTTGTTCTCATTGAGAGCAGGTGTCCCTGGAGGCTCTCTCCAGACGCGGCTCTCTCTTTGTCTCAGCCTGATGCAGCCTTTAGATGGACTCCGTCCTCTGTGCTATGGCCACATCGACCTACGTCTCTATTCACCGGCTATATTTAGCTGCACTGGAAGACACATCTTAGCACGACTTCTGTCTGTACTTTTTGCACAACTTTGCCGACTTCTTTTGTAGATTCCAGTAGCTAGAGAAACAAGGAGAGAAGTTGTCTGAGACATCTGCAGGCACGACTCTTGGCTTTTTTTTTGGGGGGGGGGGGGGGGTAAGGAATGTGTGGTTTGTGGCGAGATCACACATCCAGACACCGTGAAATAACTGTGAGGTGATAGGGAGAGGGCACGAGCAGAAGAAAGCGTGTGAAATCTTGGAAACAGGGCCGCCAAGGCTCTTTATCATGTCTACACAAATGGCTGCATATTCTAAAGTGCATCTGTGTAGCAGAGACCTGTGGGAATAGAGAGACAGTAGAGGGAAAACAAAACAGCACTGAAGAGACAGCGCAGAAAAGGCTAGAAAAGGCACGTTTATTTATATAACACATAATATACCCAGAGGGAAGCTGATGAGCTCTATATAAATAAAGGCAAAATAAAAGAAAATCCAAAGACAAAGTGAAAGATAAAAATATAGTTAAAAGACAATGAACATGATGAAAGAAACATAAATTACATATTTCGAGAAAGTATAATGCAGAGCATAATTAAAAGAATGTACAAATGACACAAAGTAGAGCACAAACTACTTCAAATAGAGTTCTTACAGGCAATGGCAAGAGAAAGCAAGGGATGGAACAGAAAAGAAAGTGAAGAAAGACAGAAAAAAGAAAGCATGAGCAAGGGGAAAAGAATGACGGAGAAGAAAGATGGGACTAGAGAGAGAGAGAGAGAGAGAGATATGGGGGCGAAACAAGGTGGAACAGCCTGAATCCTACTCAGACGCAAATGATGGTGGTGTGTTGTGTGCCGTGTGTGTGTATATACTGTGAGGCTGGCAGGGTTGATGTAGTGTGTGTGTGTGTGTGTGAGAGAGAGGGAGAGAGCTGCGAGGCAGGGTGATGCATTGTGTGTGTGTGCGTGTGTGTGTGTGTGTGTGTGCTGTGCTGCAGTGCGCTTGCGAGGCCATGCGGCTGTGCCGCTTCATTGGCCGAATCAGCACAGGCTGATGGCCCCATCGATTGGCTGTGTGCATGGCTGGGCGCAGAGATTAGGACTTACAGTCACCGCCAGCAAGCCCACAGCAGCACACAGCAGAGGAGTGCAGAGCAGACCCCGCCAGCTATACACACACACACACACACACACACACACACAAACACACACACACGCACACACACCATAGCCTAGACGCTATTGGTGCTGTTAAAATGATACGTCATGCTTATATGGATATTGTCGAGCGCAGATTCTCTTGGATGTTGAGTGCGGTGTGGTAACGTCTCTGTGTTTCTAGGTGCTCTCCGTAGAGGCTGTACTCCCAAGCTTACAGACTCACTCAGGGTTGCTCTTTCGGCATTGAGGTTTTGAAGTGGTGAATTGGCTGGCATTGTGTAAATAATACAACACATATGTTGTTGATACACAAAAACTTTCTCAATCCAGAGAGAAGTTTTCCAGAGAGAAGTGTAGAAGTAGCGCACTCCCAACCTCAAGCTTTCTCCTTGAAAATCTTGTGCGTTTGAAAAAGGGCTTGTGTGAATAGAAGATCACCTCCAGTTCAGGGCTGCTCAAACAGCAGTGTGTAAGGAAACAGGTTTGGCACTGCTCAAGGATGGTTGACGCAACTTGTAGTATCCAGACAAAACTGATGTTTTTAGGCACAACTTGTTTACAAACTGTATGCTTTTTACTTGCTTTTCATTGAAATATCTCTCAAAGAACAGCTTCTTGACTCAATCAGAGGCTATGGATGGGGTCTGACTGTGAATGCCTTGTGAGTCGAGGTTACAGCTGAGATCACATGGACTACATTTCCCAGAAATCTCGGCCCATTAGGACTGTGGTGACTGGCCCTGTCGATGGTGACCCTGCTGCGGTTTATCAGCACTGTTCATCGCAGCAGATAATGGCCAGAGACGGCGCGTCTGAGAGGGCCGGGGCCACAGGCCAGTCAGAGCCATCCCCACAATCAATACACACCCCCTCAAACCAGACTTACTTACCTTACCTCACGCAGCTCTGGGACGGGAGAGTGTGTGTGGGCGGAGGGGAATGGAGAATGGGGGTGTGTGAATTTGTTTATGTGCATGTGTGCTTGTGTGTGTGTGTGTGTGCGTGTATGTGTGTATATGTATGCAATGCATGTATGCATATTCAATTGAATACTGTAAATATGTATGTGAGAGTGAGCGTATGTGTGTGTGTGTGTGTGTGTGTGTGTGTGTGTGTGTGTGTGTGTGTGTGTGTGTGTATGTGTAGAAATATATACCGTATGTATGTGTGTGTGTGTGTGTGTGTTTGTCTCTGTGTACTGTACGCCGTTATGTCTTGGAAATGTGTAATTTGCATGGTGTATCCTGGGAGAAGTGCCATGATGTATTATCTATATGTGGACTGTTTAGACGGATGTGGGCTAATTGTGCAGGTTTACAGCATATCTGTTAACTCAGGCAGAAACAGGAGCATCGAGGGCCTTGCGATGCAAAGCGCTCTCCATGGCAACTGACAGGTGGATTGGGGAAGTGAAATCTGCGTGTTGACCCGCATTCTGCACTGGCATCCATGCACACAGGAAGTTTACGGTTGTGTGTGCTTTGAAAAGACGGCTGAATTTCATTATACCAATGAATTGTTTGCCTCCAGTTTGTTTCCCTGTTGCCTCTCAGACAAAAGAACTTTTTTTTCCCCCTGCTGCATTCTCCTCTTGTTTCTCTTTTTTTTTTGGCGTTCTTGTCATCTCAGCAAGCTGGGTGTGTGACATGTTTTCTCATTACCGAGAGAAGCAATAACTTTGATAAATCATTCCGGCTTGTAGCCCAGCTCCACTGACAGTATTGGGAAGCTAATTGAAATTCTCTCCCCTTCTCTACCTTCCTCCCTCTTTCTCTCCCTTCCTCTCTCTGTCCCTCTACCAACCCCTCTCGTTCTCCTTCTCTTTCTCCTCCCCCCATCCCTCTCTCTCTCTCTCTCTCTCTCTCTCTCTCTCTCTCCCTCTCTCCACATATAACTGCCTTGTTGCTGACTACATGGATTTCTGCCCTCCCTCCTGCCGCTGCTGTTGCTGTTTGGTGTTCTGCTCCCTGTTCTCCTTGCTGCATCTGAAGGTGAGTGAAGTAAACTCGTCACTTAACCCCCCCTCCACACACACACACACACACACACACACACACACACACACACACACACACACACACACCACACTCTCCCTCCTCCCCTCCCTGCACCGGTGACTCAGAGCTGTCGCTTGTACAGTCACAGATGTGGACGTTAAACCGCCTCACTCACGACTGACGTCATCATACTCATGCCGTTAAACATGTCAGGCGAGGCGCCGGGCCGTCCGAGGGGCCGAGTCGGGGGGGACAGTCCATCTCCAGCGGCAGGACACGAGCATGTCACGTGACCCGTCGTCCGTGCTCATCACGACACCGGTCACAACTGATGAGAGAGCCTAGGAGCATGTGACATAAGGGCCAGCCCTTTCAGAGAGCTGTTGTGATGATGGGTCCTGACACACACGTGATGCTGAGGCGCCATTGAGACACCAGCTGCCCAGGCCATGACTTAGCGCTGGATGTGCTACTATGACATGTTTACGACTCTGTCGGGTCGGCGGTTGATGAAAACAAGTGTCACGAAGGGCCGGCATCACAGGGTTGTGTGCTATACCACCTGACTACATTTAGACAGACATGGGGCGGGAGTGAGAGGTGGAGATTTAGGTTAGGTGACTGGACAGAGGGACAGTGTGGGAGGGGGAAGGACAGGGGGATAAAGGAGGAGTGGACGGACTCATGGGTTTGAGCGATAAGACTCTGGGCCTTAAATGACCGGTCTGAGAGCAAATCTGGGCAATGAGACCCATAGCTGATTTAACAACTTGGCAAAATCATTTAGCTTATTCTAGTGCTCAGAAACAGAATGCCTCTT
>NC_084995.1:7679620-7682120 GCF_963854185.1 Sardina pilchardus
CATACTCTCCCACACACACACACACACACACACACACACACACACACACACACACACACTCCCACACACACACACACACTCCCACACATGCACACACACACACACACACTCCCACACATACACACACACACTCCCACACTCCCACATACAGACACTAACTCGGTCTCTCCCGCTCCTGCTCCGCTCCGGCCGAGAGCCCTGGGCTAATTAGGATGTGCTGATTGATTAGCCCGCAGTAATTAGCTTTTGTGATGTAAATGAATCTCCCATTGGTTTGAAATTGATTAGCCACCGTCACTCCCCCGGGGACGAGGAGGACCGCCGCTCGTAATTGAGTCGCTCCGATCCCTGCCGCTCCGGCCCGCGCTCTCCCCACCCCCGGCCCGATGTCGCCACGCCACGGCTTGTTTGTAATCAAACACCCTAATGGATTGCGATAGATAGACCCCCCCCCCCTTGCTCTTTAGCTGGAGAAAAGCCGGGTGATGCTTGTCAGATGCCTGTGTCTGTGGCGGTGAGAACTAAATTACCAGGCGGCGCTATGTCAAATCCAGCTCATAATGGCTCCACCAGCTCGATTGTGTGCGGCGTGAATCAACGCGCGGAGCCGTATCGGCGGTGACAGGGCGGCGGTGGATGGTGCGGTCGGCGAGCGAAGGGGCCATTTGTAGGGTTTAATAATGCAGCTTTCGGAGTCTGGACGCGATACAGGCCAGCCGCCGCCTCGCTGGAGTGTGGAGGGAAATCTAGCAAGGCCAGGCGCACTGTTTTCAGACGGATATACGCACGGGTGCACTCACGCTTACATAAACACACACACATACTGTACGCACAAACACACACACACGCGTAGGCACACACACACACGTACGCACATTCTGCCTTTTCAGACAGCTGCACATACCGCTACACAATCCAAGACATCCACATACACATATGCATGCATGCAAGTCACTCACACATGTAAACACACAAAGAATGTTTCTCTCTCTCTCACTGTCTCTCTCTCTCTCTCTCTCTATCCTTCTCTCGCATTCCTTTTTTTCATTTCAGAAAATATGCACAAATGATTGCACATAGCTGCGAGACAAACACAGACACAAATGCACACAAATACACACACACACATAAACACACACACACACACACACAGCTGAGGGTGAGGGGAGGCAGCTGTTGAAGGAGAGAGAGAATCAATACCATTCCTGTATCCTGTCTGCACCGAGAGCCCCATGGGATGACTGGATGGAGGGATGTGTTTTCTCTCTCTCTCCCTCCCTCCCTCCCTCCCGCCCTCTCTCTCTCTCTCACTCACTTTCCCTGAGTAAGGAACCGCCTCTGTTTCAGCCTCCACTGTGCTGCTGACCCTCTGACCTCCAACTTGAGAAAGTGTGTGTGTGTGTGTGTGTGTGTGTGTGTGTGTGTGTGTGTGTGTGTGTGTGTGTGTGTGTGTGCATGTGTGCTAAGGACAGAGAGGAGGCGTAGAGACCTGGACATGCTAGCAGGGGATCTGAAGTGAGACAAAGGGAATCCAGATCACAAACAACTAACAGACCTGTGAGCCACAGAGATGGAGACGGGGGAATAAACAGACAAGAGGAGCCCAGAGCAGAGTGATGGATGAGGAGATGGATGGAGGGATGGAGGGATGGAGGGAGAGACTTAGGGAGAGAGAGAGATGGAGGGAGGGTGGGAGGGAGGGTGGAAGGGAGGGTGGGAGGACGAACCCCCACAGGGGCTTGGAGGTCAAGACTGAAGAGACATTCTGATGGGCAGCTAAGGGGACGGAGTGCATTACAGGAACCCCTGGGCACCCACACACTGAGAGATGGAGGGAGGAGAGAGAAGGATAGAGGGAGGGAGGGAGAGAGAGAGGGAGAGTTCTCACTTGACTGACCAAGATCAATGGCGTACAGTATCCGCATCTCTTGGGAGTGGCCCTGTCTGCCACTCTCGTCTCTATTGAGCCACTCAGCTAATCCTGCTCTGCCTCTCAGGCCTGGACGCATGTCCGCTCATAATCTAGTTTTCTCTGCACTGCATCTCTGAGGTCTAATCCGTGTGTGTGTGTGTGTGTGTGTGTGTGTTTTCTTGAAGATACTTTATCTCCACAAATATCTCCGCAGAATGCCAAGTCTCGCAGTGACCATGAAGACTACTAGCTTTGGCTAAACTGTATAGCAGCCATGCTAATAACGCTAAATGGAATTGGAATTGAAATACATGTTTTTTATGGTTCCTCTCTTCAAGGCCTCAGAGCTGAGGTATACCAGTGGGCACCAGTTGGACCATCCAGCTGTCCACTCGTGAGAAGAGACACAATCGTTTGATGGACTCTGGAGTGTACTCACTTCTGGAGTGTAGGCTAGCAGAGTTGGGGCTGTTCAGGGTAAACCTCATCTGAGCAGACTCACAGCTGGACGCTGGGCTGGCAGCCATGACTTAGCCCTGTGGTCAGCAAACTCTCATGTGGTCAGCATGCACCAGATTTGGACGCACC